>NC_063067.1:21824686-22025701 GCF_018812025.1 Megalobrama amblycephala
CGTCGCAGTCTGTGTATGATGTTACTCTCTGGAGCATCTCCGCAGTCAAGCTGGGGAGGAGGGGAACCAGCTTCACGGTGAACCAGGAAACCCAGTCGTGGCTCTCAAAGTCTTCAAAATGGAGGCTGAGGATGGCGAAGGCCCGATTCATCATGATGTCTCTCACCACAGGATTGATGTCCAAAGCCTAGAGGAAAAGATGAACAAACAGAGAGCAGTTTTTTTTTTTTTTTCTTTATAGCAGCATTGGCGTCGCAAAGGCCCCTTGAATTCTTTTGGCACACAGAAAGTAAGATTTGTGCGTCCTCGGCGTCTTAGTTACGAGAACATACCTGCGATGTCCTGAGCAGAGCGGTCAAGAACTCGCCAACATCCTGGAGAGCATTGTCGCCGTCCAGGCGGTCAAAGACCAGGCGGATCAGATCTGCGTTGTTCAGCGCACCAGACTGTGCTGCCAGCTGAGCAACTTGAGAAGCGCTCAGCAGGTCCAGTGCCTCAAACTACAGGGGAGAAAATGGCAACGTTTGTAGAAAACAACATGGTTTGCCCAAAACTCACAGAAGAACAACTATATAACACCGCGGGCCCCTTACACTGCCGAAGCCCTCGATGAGCCCGCGCAGGTCCTCGTAATCCACGTAGATGGAGAATTTGCCAAAGCATGCCCAAAGACAAGTGCTGAGGTTGCTGCTGTTGGTACTGCAGGTTGAGCCTGAAACGATAGCGAGCAGGAGAAAGACTCATTAGGAGAGACAGATGTTCACAGACACAGAGCAGCACTGTCTTTCACCGCGCACAGGACAAACAAAGGGCCGGCTCCACTGGACCTACCCGATGCGCGCCTCTGCTTCAGGTAGCCCAACAAGACTGGAGTGAGCTCCTGCTGTCTCAGCGAAGTCATCTGCTCAAAGACGCTGCTCAGGGCCCCAACGCTACATTGGAAAGATCAAATCAAAAAGACGGTAAGGACAATCCCTCTCTAACCGTGCTTTTTCCACTGCTTGCACCAAATAAACAGCTTGGGAAATGTCCCTGTGTTTTCACTGACAATGCTATGAGGCACGCTTTACAGAGCTGAGTGGCATTTGTTAAAAAAGCTACATACATGATGTGGTATGCGTCGCAGTCTGTGTATGATGTTACTCTCTGGAGCATCTCTGCAGTCAAGCTGGGGAGGAGGGGAACCAGCTTCACGGTGAACCAGGAAACCCAGTCGTGGCTCTCGAAGTCTTCAAAATGGAGGCTGAGGATGGCGAAGGCCCGATTCATCATGATGTCTCTCACCACAGGATTGATGTCCAAAGCCTAGAGGAAAAGATGAACAAACAGAGAGCAGTTTTTTTTTTTCCTTTATAGCAGCATTGGCGTCGCAAAGGCCCCTTGAATTCTTTTGGCACACAGAAAGTAAGATTTGTGCGTCCTCAGTGTTTTAGTTACGAGAACATACCTGCGATGGCCTGAGCAGAGCGGTCAAGAATTCGCCAACATCCTGGAGAGCATTGTCGCCGTCCAGGCGGTCAAAGACCAGGCGGATCAGATCTGCGTTGTTCAGCGCGCCAGACTGTACTGCCAGCTGAGCAACTTGAGAAGCGCTCAGCAGGTCCAGTGCCTCAAACTACAGGGGAGAAAATGGCAACGTTTGTAGAAAACAACATGGTTTGCCCAAAACTCACAGAAGAACAACTATATAACACCGCGGGCCCCTTACACTGCCGAATCCCTCGATGAGCTCGCGCAGGTCCTCATAATCCACGTAGATGGAGAATTTGCCAAAGCATGCCCAAAGACAAGTGCTGAGGCTGCTGCCTCTGTTGAAACTGCAGGTTGAGCCTGAAACGATAACGGGCAGGAGAAAAACTCATTAGGAGAGACAGATGTTCACAGACACAGAGCAGCACTGTCTTTCACCGCGCACAGGACAAACAAAGGGCCGGCTCCACTGGACCTACCCGATGCGCGCCTCTGCTTCAGGTAGCCCAACAAGACTGGAGTGAGCTCCTGCTGTCTCAGCGAAGTCATCTGCTCAAAGACGCTGCTCAGGGCCCCAACGCTACATTGGAAAGATCAAATCAAAAAGACGGTAAGGACAATGCCTCTCTAACCTGCTTTTTCCACTGCTTGCACCAAATAAACAGCTTGGGAAATGTCCCTGTGTTTTCACTGACAATGCTATGAGGCACGCTTTACAGAGCTGAGTGGCATTTGGTAAAAAGCTACGTACATGACGTGGTATGCGTCGCAGTCTGTGTATGATGTTACTCTCTGGAGCATCTCCGCAGTCAAGCTGGGGAGGAGGGGAACCAGCTTCACGGTGAACCAGGAAACCCAGTCGTGGCTCTCGAAGTCTTCAAAATGGAGGCTGAGGATGGCGAAGGCCCGATTCATCATGATGTCTCTCACCACAGGATTGATGTCCAAAGCCTAGAGGAAAAGATGAACAAACAGAGAGCAGTTTTTTTTTTTTTCCTTTATAAGCAGCATTGGCGTCGCAAAGGCCCCTTGAATTCTTTTGGCACACAGAAAGTAAGATTTGTGCGTCCTCTGCGTCTTAGATACGAGAACATACCTGCGATGTCCTGAGCAGAGCGGTCAAGAACTCGCCAACATCCTGGAGAGCATTGTCGCCGTCCAGGCGGTCAAAGACCAGGCGGATCAGATCTGCGTTGTTCAGCGCACCAGACTGTGCTGCCAGCTGAGCAACTTGAGAAGCACTCAGCAGGTCCAGTGCCTCAAACTACAGGGGAGAAAATGGCAACGTTTGTAGAAAACAACATGGTTTGCCCAAAACTCACAGAAGAACAACTATATAACGCGCAGGGCCCCTTACACTGCCGAAGCCCTCGATGAGCCCGCGCAGGTCCTCGTAATCCACGTAGATGGAGAATTTGCCAAAGCATGCCCAAAGACAAGTGCTGAGGTTGCTGCTGTTGGAACTGCAGGTTGAGCCTGAAACGATAGCGAGCAGGAGAAAGACTCATTAGGAGAGACAGATGTTCACAGACACAGAGCAGCACTGTCTTTCACCGCGCACAGGACAAACAAAGGGCCGGCTCCACTGGACCTACCCGATGCGCGCCTCTGCTTCAGGTAGCCCAACAAGACTGGAGTGAGCTCCTGCTGTCTCAGCGAAGTCATCTGCTCAAAGACGCTGCTCAGGGCCCCAACGCTACATTGGAAAGATCAAATCAAAAAGACGTTAATGACAATGCCTCTCTAACCTGGTTTTTCCACTGCTTGCACCAAATAAACAGCTTGGGAAATGTCCCTGTGTTTTCATTGACAATGCTATGAGGCACGCTTTACAGAGCTGAGTGGCATTTGGTAAAAAGCTACGTACATGACGTGGTATGCGTCGCAGTCTGTGTATGATGTTACTCTCTGGAGCATCTCCGCAGTCAAGCTGGGGAGGAGGGGAACCAGCTTCACGGTGAACCAGGAAACCCAGTCGTGGCTCTCGAAGTCTTCAAAATGGAGGCTGAGGATGGCGAAGGCCCGATTCATCATGATGTCTCTCACCACAGGATTGATGTCCAAAGCCTAGAGGAAAAAGTAGTATTTTCATCACAAAAAATATTACATTTCCTTAGCAGTAAGTAATTCATTTGTCATCATGACTCTTAGTTAAGATACTAGATCATGGCTGGTGGTCGACTAATGCACTGATGTTTATTGAATTTTTTTTTTTTTTCACAAAGCAGCAAAATCAACTTAAAATACTCTTGTCATTTTATGTTTTAGGTTTAAAGGCAATATAAAATTTGAAACTGCAAAGGGTCTACTTTTATATGTGTCTACTTGCAACTAACATATTGTGCGTTTTTAAAATAAAGAAAACAAACAGTGTGTGCTTCCTTACGTCTCAGTTTCCATGAACTTTTCTCTGGCACGAGTCACAAAAATGAAACAAATCACAGAAAATGCTTGTCACACAGACATGAGTAATACATCTATAGAAACATTTAAGTGTCTACTTTAAATGATCTAATTAAAGAATTAGTCCACATTTAAAGTAAAACTTTTCTTGCTAATTTACACACCCCCAAGTCATCCAAGATGTTCATGTCTTTCTTTCTTCAGTCATAAAAAGAAATTAAGGTTTTTTATGAAAAAATTCCAGGATTATTCTCCTTATAGTGGACTTCAATGGCCTCCAGATGGTTGAAGGACAAAATTAGTTTACAGTGCAGCTTCAAAGGGCTTTAAACAATACCAGACGAGGAATAAGGGTCTTATCTAGCTAAACGATCTGTAATTTTCGAAAATAATGTAAATGTAAATGTTTTATATAAACAAATGTTCGCCTTCTAAGTGCTTCCACTTTCCGTATTCTCCAAAAAGTTTATGCTGTATGTCCTACGCCTTCGCTATTCTACTTACGGAATGAATTTTTCCGTAAGTAGAATAGGGAAGGTGTAAGACATACAGCATAAACTTTTTGGAGAATACGGAAATGCGGATTTGGCAGAAGCACTTAGAAGGCGAACATTTGTTTATATAAAGATATTTATTCGAAAATGACCGATCGTTTCACTAGATAAGACCCATATTCCTAGTCTAGTATCATTTCAAGCCCTTTGAAGCTGCACTGAAACTAATTTTGACCTTCAACAGTCTGGAGGCCATTCAAGTCCACTATAAGGAGAATAATCCTGGAATGTTTTCATCAAAAAACCTTCATTTCTTTTTGACTGAAGAAAGAAAGACATGAACATCTTGGATGACATGGGGGTGAGTAAATTATCAGGAAAATTTTATTTGAAAGTGGACTAATCCTTTAAATATAAATCCAAAAGAGTTACATTGTTTTACATTGTTTTTTCAGCTAACTACCCTGCATCAGTGTGGAAGGGCCTGAAAGCCATCACCAGCTACAAGACACCATCCCTCAACAATGTGGAGAATTAATGACTGGCCAACAAGCTGAATGTGTCTTCAAGAGTCAACACCCACATCAACCTTGAAAAAATGCATCAAGTTTAGTCAGATTCATGTACATCCTTTTGAGACGTGGTAAAAAATAACTCTCAAAGAATTTACCTCAGAGGAAGAGCACGACTTTCAATTTAATTTTGAGGATTCAACTTGATCAAGCCGATGGTTGTGAATGGTAATTTTTTTTATTGTTAAGTTCTTTATTCTAATCGCGATATAGCGACTGTGAATATTAAACCGCAAAAAGACTGTTTGAATATGAATCCTGCATGTTCTGTGTGTCTCTGTGTGAATGTTTACTACATTCGTTTACTACACGGTAATAAAAATAGTATTTAAAAATAGTAATGTGTCCAATCATTTGACTGGTACTGTATATAATTTAAAATATAATAGGCCTACACACAATTTTCTTCACATGATGTGCAATAATACGAGCATGCGTGAGATCACGAAAATCATGTTTTCTGTTAAGAGTGGATATTATATTAACGTTAATACAATAGTTGATATGATCCTGTTATCTTCATGATCACAGAGGGTTTTTTTTTTCTTTTATCTCACAGATTTGAGAATCATAGTGACCTGTTATTGGCCCAAACTGGACATTTTGAATGAATATGATGGTGAGTATAACTCATGACAAAATGAGAAAAATAAGAAAACGGCTCATTTATTTGTCTTTAGTTTTTTTTTTTTTTTTTTTTTAATGAAACAACGAGAATTCAACTTAATTTTGTTTTTAGGTTCAGGGGTAGAAAGTGAATAAACAGCTTGAATATTCAATTTCCACATGTGGGCAGGCAAGAAAGGCCCCTTTCCACTGATTGGTCAACCAAAATCAATAAAAGTTTTCAGTTCTTCCACTTTTCCGTGCAACTCCGATAGTTGGACGGATTCTAAAGCATTTATTACAAATAATTTATCATAAAACAACCAGACTACGGAATACTTTGACACAAATCACACTAGGCAGGGCCTGGAAAGGGTTTTTCGGTAACACTTTCTATGAAGTCTGTATTTATAATGCATTATAAGGGAGTTCTTAATGAATTATAATTCATGCATAATGCCTTATAAACAACCTTAAAGGATTAGTCCACTTTTAAATACACCTTTCCTGATAAATTTACTCACCCCCATGTCATCCAAGATATCCATGTCTTTCGTCAGTCGAAAAGAAATTAAGGTTTTTGAGGAAAACATTCCAGGATTTTTCTCCTTATAGTGGATTTCAATGGCTACCAACAGGTTGAAGGTCCAAATTGCAGTTTCAGTGCAGCTTCAAGGCTTTAAATGATACCAGATGAGTAATAAGGGTCTTATCTAGTGAAACGATCGGTCATTTTCGAAAAAAATACAACCATTTATGCTTTATAAACAAAATATTGCCTTGAACGTACTTTCCGCTTCCGCATTCTTCATAACGCTTACGCTGAATGTTCTACGCCTTCCCTATTCAATTTACGGTAAAAAACGAAACTGGCGCCGCGTTCGTTCCGTAAGTAGATACTCTGGTACTCATTCATCCAGACACCGGAGGGGAGCACTCTCCTGAATACTAACATGGACTGTTGCTTTTTGGTTACTTCCTGTCTCACTCCTGTATAAATAGACATGCATTTCCACTGCTGCTTTGCGAAGTATTGCCAGTTTATCACTGCCTTACCAAGCGGTTCTCATTTCCTGTTTCCTTGCCATCTTGTTACTGACCATTGTGCTTGCTTTATTGGATTTTTGACTTTTGGATATCGTTTTTGCTGTGGTTACCTGATTGGACTAATTACTTGTCACTGTTTATACTGCCTGTCTTATCGACTATGTCTCTGCCTTTTGTATTGGATTTGTTTATTGATATTTATTAAACTTCTAGCATTTGGATTCCATCTTGCCTCCATGTCGAGTCCCTCACAGTGGTTATATCTTTTAAGAGTATGATGATTTATAAGACATAAGTGGATAAAATTATGATCATTAAGTTATAGAATAATATACATCCCATAGTTTCATATTTTACTTTCCCAAGTCTTATCTTGACATTGTTATACTTAAGATCGGCACAGTGTAATACTACTGCCATGGCGGGTTGTAGAAAGGCAGGCGAAGAATCTGAACATGTGACAAATGAAAAAAACTGAAAGCCCAGGAAACTGAAACTAAACAAAATAGAATGTGACATCACGCCCCCTCTCGGCATGGCGCAGCCTCGCACCGCTGCACAGTGATTACAGAAGGAGGGATGAAGGAGGTTTAGGAGGAGGACATGGATGTGGCAAAGGGCTGATGACAGGATGTAGCAAAGGGCTGGTGATGGCAGGACAATGAGACCCAGGGACGGTGATGACAGGATGATGAAGCCCAGGAGGGATGGTGATGGCAGGACGATGAAACCCAGGGATTGTGATAGTGGGATGACAAGACCCTGATGTAGATGGTAGAGGAGTCCCGAAAGCACAGACCCAGAGCAGAGACAAAGGTGGGAGGAGCTAAGATGTAGAAGGCATGGCTGCAGACATCTGGGGGATGACCAGCGGAGAGACGAGGGCCCAGGAGATGAGGGCGCAGGATGAGACTGGTGCTAAGTGACTTCATTGGTGCTGGTGACACAGGCAATGTTGTGGTGATGAGCATCACAGATGAAGCCAGAGTACAGGAGGACTGGGGCGACGGCGGTGAGACCGAGGATAGAGGCAATGCTGAAGGGAGGAAGGAGCCCACTGCAGCCGTAGGGGAGGAGGGACAGAGCATAGAGGACGGCCCGTTTGTCTGTGGCATAAGTGGATCAACCAAGGGGGAGCCGGTGGGACGAGGGAACCCGGTAGAGTCACTAGGCTGAGGGTCTCTAGAGGAGCCAAAGGTGGGAAGAGCCAGGATGGAACTCACAGGTCAACAGGCTGAGATGGAACGAGGGAAACTGAGACTGGAGGGGGAGCCGCAGGATCCTCCGGCTCAGGCTTGACGTCACAGCACGGCATCTCTAGAGATGGCACAGGGCTGTAAGCTTCTAACAGCAGTGAGGCTGGAGGATTGGCTGAGTTGTGAAGGAGGTGACATCAGACTGGACAGGATAATGGTGAGTAAGGCACAGTCCACACTAATCAAAGAGAAGAAAAAAATCAGCGTCCATATCGTTCATAATGTTATCTTTAAACAGTGATGAAGGAGATGATACAGGGTGGGGATTGATTCTTCCTCACTGGTGTCCAGCAGCCAGTCCTCGGCTCCCATTCCCTTGGGCTTAGATGCCGCGGGCTCACACCCCTGGTCAGGCTCGCTTGGGGGCTCAACTTCCGGGGTGATAGTGAGTGCAGGCCTCTTGTCCTCGGGCTCAGGCTCTGGCTAATTCCTCGTGTTTGATGGTCCCTCAACGTCTGCAGGGGGCTCTCACATATTCTTTACAGTCGAAGGTGGTAACTTTGGCTCTGGGTCTGGCTGGGTCCTGGATTGGGGCTGCATGCTGTCCAGACACCTCAGCACTGCTTCCCTCCAATTCAGTCCGGTGGTGTCTGGGAGGTTGATAGGGCGGTGAAAGTTCGCCCCGATCCAGAACAGGGTCTTTAGGGTCTCGTCATTGAGTGGGCTGGTGACGGCAAGAGGGGAGAACCCAGCAGTGAAGGAGAAAAATTTGTGGCTCTCCTGAGCCACAGCAAGGAACTTTGCCCATTAATCCATTTGGGCGGTTCAGTTTTCTGTCACAGTGGGTTGCAGGAAGGCAGACAAAGACGAAAATTAATTTCCAACATTAAGGTTTAATAATAAAATCCAATAGACAGGCAAACAGGCACCAACACACACGCTGAACATTGATGAGACTGAACAGAGATTGAATGTGAAGGAACAACTTAAGTAGTGAACATAATGAGGATAATTACTAACACAGCTGACATGAACTAATAATGACGATAACAAAGGAGACAGATGAGTGGCGGGAATATGAATATGTGACAAGTGAAAACAAACTGAAAGTCCATGAAACTGAAACTAAACAGAATGTAAGGTGACAACTACATCTTATGATCTTTAGCTGCTTAAAGTGACGTCTTATAAACATCTAAAAAGCTTTATAATGTGGTAATAATATTTATAAGTGGTCTTTGTCTGCTTACAGTAAAGTAACAAAAGTTAGGTATTCTTATAAACATCCATAAGATAAAATGAATGGGTTATAAGACACTTCCCTTAGGGTAAAATCAAAGTTGTGTGGAAAACACAAAACATACTTTTTTTTTGTACGTTTGGATGCTGAGATGTACAATATGGATGTGTTGACTACATTTTAGCATTAATACATTTTTACACCTAAAACATATTTAACATATTTATGAATCTTTCACATCATAAAGTCAGCTGAATAATTTTCCCTTTTACCATTTAACGGTACTGACATATTTTAGATACCTAATCCCTACCCAAACCTAAATCACTTTTCTAGAATATAATACAATGTAATGGACAGAAATGTGTATCAAAATGACAATTTTAGAAACAATATAGCATTAAAAAAATAGAGACGCTAATCCCACTCCTACCTCTAAACCTACCCATAACCATTTCTTAAAAATATGTACAGTTATAAAGAAAAGCATAATAGACAGACAATTGTAATCATTGTAATTCATTTATTTATTGCAAAAATGTCAAAAGCAGTACCAAAAGTAGTTCAAATGATGATGTGTTGCAGCTGCAGTCCTCTCTAGGTGTATATAATAGTTTTGTATGTGGTACAGAGCAGAATTTAAGTTATTAATTGATGAAAATCTTATTTCCAACCACTCTGTGAAGGCACGCATTTCTCATTCAAACCCCCAAATAGTGCAGGATTTTTGATGTTTACTGACACTGTTTAGGACGGAGATAAGGATCACAGCAAAAAAAGTCTGGATATGTTATCGCAGTCTTACAGATTCCAAAGATCTGTATTACAGCGAATGAATGAATGTCTTTTGAGAATTAATGTTATGTTTTAGTGTATTTTATGATTGTACAAACAAAATGACTATTACATGATCATGTTTAAGTGATTACAGAAATCTTACTCATGTTAAAGTGAAACGTTAGGCCTTTTTAACATTATATCCTTCAAAACAAGTGCAGCACATGTCATGAACAGAGTGAATGCTATTTCATATTAGTAGAATGAATAAACTGCAAAAAATGCGACTGAAAATACATAGGCCCTATGTGCCTTCAATAAAATCAAAACATTAGTCACAATTTTAATATTTGTAAAAAAAAAAAAAAAAAAAAAGTCTACACATTTGTACATATCTGTAAAGTTGTTCATTCGTAAGTAGTGTTCAATTTAACGCGGTCAATATATAAATAATTAAAGGTGCAATATGTACGATTTTTGCAGTAAAATATCCAAAAACCACTAGGCCAGTGTTATATATTTTGTTCACTTGAGTACTTACAATATCCCAAATGTTTCCAACTATTTGTAAATCATGAGAAAATTGCAATTTTAACCAAGGCTCCAGGACGTGTGAGGAGTCACCTGTCAATTGCGTCATTCCCATGTTACCCTTGGTTTACAGTTTTATTTTGTAGAAACCATGGAAACACCAAAGATGCTTTAATATATTACATGTTTTAATAGTCAAGGGAACAACCGTTTGGTTACATTTATAGACAGAAAACTAATTGTTGTTATATAGCTCAACACATTTAGTCTTACTGTTTAAATCTAATTTTCTTGATTTTTTTTTGCAAGTACCATGCTTTACCATGCCTCAGAGAAAAACACTATTTTGTCAAGTAGCAAACATAACATAATCAGAAGCAGCTTTATTTTTAGTAACAGTAGTACATTTTCTCCATCATACAATACGTTTTAAAATGAATTGCATGCCATTTATCAACACAAGCCATCCAGCATTTAATATGATATTCTAAAATCGATCTATATGGAAGTAAATTAATGCCAAATGTTTTTGAAATAAAAAGCTTGTTGAATTGCACTAATTGAAAAAAATACGCATTACATTAACTGTGCTTGCATTTTGATGCATTGTATTTTTAAGGCTTGCATTTTTATGGGCTGAAATTCAACATGGTCGTATATTTAAGCTGTGAATATTTCAATTCAAAATATTTCACACACATTTTCATTATTAAAAATTCAATAATTTATATTCACCTTTCAGATTTCACTTCCAAAATATTCATTCTGTTTAAAAATACAACCTATAAAATTCGACTAGCAATTTTCAGTCCATTTTATTTCTCTTTACAAATTTGCTTCCACAAATTCAATGGTTCAAATTCGGTAGAAAATTCAACATTTCACATCCAGGAACTGCAGGAAAAGCAGTAGAGTGCTGATGCATGATCTCCATCTGCTGTCGATTTTACCAGCAGGTGCCGCTAGCGGCTGTTTACGGAGACCAGAGCAATGGCTAGTAAGTCATCATTCATTCATAAAAACGGATTTGCAGAAATAGAGCAAGCGGTAAGTGAATATGGGATGATTATCAGGGCCAGTATGAATGTAGAAATGCTGATAAAGACACAAAAGCTGCGTTTATGTTTAATTCATTTTCTTACATTTACTTTCCATGTGTAGTCTGTAAGCAGCTTTCTCTCCAGTGAACAAGATTATAACGTTATTCTCCGATGCTGATGTACAGATCAAATGTTAAATCTGAGGTAGACATATATTTCTCTCTGTTGTTTAGTTTCCTTAACTTCATATTGCGGCGTAATACTAGGGTTTCCCTCATATGTCATAGGATTCCCCTGCCATCAGGACATATAAAACGCTTAACACAGCTTAATAGACTCGTACAGTGATATAAAAGACCAAACTCACACCTTTCGTTACGCAAGTTATACTATATAGGCTCCAAGAAAGCAGATACAGGCATAAAGTTGTTTTGATGTTGAACGTTTGATAGTCGCAAATTTAGGGACCGTCTCTAAAGATACGACATTGGTATTCACGTTTCTACCTTCAATAGCTTTTAAAGAGAATGATTTACAGTCACACAACCAACTGTAAAGTGTTCATCTAGGTGTCAGGTCAAACAGTAATGCTCTCTCTAACTCTCTCTCTCTCACACACACATGCACAAACACGTGAACTCACACAAACTCTTGTACACACATGCACATACATATTCAAACACACCTCACTCAAAGTACATACACAAATCCTTTTTCTTTTTTTTACACATTCATCACACAATTCTTTCTACTTTGTTCATTTTTATTTTTCCTGCTCATATATTATCCTCCTTATACAAATTTTACATTGTGTTGCCAAAGCATTTATATGAGCAGGAAAAATAAAATTAAAGTAGAACGAATTATGTGATGAATGTGTAAAAAAAAAAGAAAACATATATGTGTATGTACTTTGAGTTGTGTGTGTTTCAATATGTGTGTGTGTGTGTGTGTGTGTGCGTGTTTGTGTGTGTGTGATTGAGAGAGAGAGAAAGAGAGAGAGAGAGAGAGAGTAGGGTGCATCACTGTTCAACCTGACACCTAGATGAACACTTTACAGTTGGTTTTGTGACTGTAAATCATTCTCGTCACATGCTATTGAGCTTTAAATTATGGCATTTTTTTGTATGATTCCATACAGTAGTGAAATACATAGCAATATTTACATATTACTAGACAGTTTATTTGGAAACACTTTACAATAAGGTTCATAATAATGTAAACTAACATGAACTATCCATGAGCAATACATTTGTTACTGTATTTGTTAATCTTTGTTAACGTTAATAAAAATGCAGCAGTTCATTGTTCTTGTTAGTTCACAGTGCATTAACTAATGTTAACAAATACAACTCTTGATTTTAATAATGCATTAGTAAATGCTGGAATTAACATTAACAAAGATTAATAAGTGCTGTAGAAGTGCAGTTAATTGTTAGTTCATATTAACTAGTTAATATAAAGTGTTACCTTTTATTTTAATAAACATCAAAAATCTAAAAGGTTTGCATCATACCTGACAACTAGATGAACATTTTACAGTTGGTTGTGTGACTGTAAATCATTCTCTTTAAACGCTATTGAAGGTAGAAACGTGAATACCACTTTGTCGTAACTTTTGGACTTTTATATCACTGTCCGAGTCCATTAAGCTGTGTTAAGCATTTTATATGTCCTGACGGCAGGGGAATCCTATGACGTATGAGGGAAACCCAGTATTACAATACAGCGCCTCAATGTAAAGTTAAGGAAACTAAACAACAGAGAGAAATATATGTCTACCTTAGATTTAACATTTGATCTGTACATCAGCTTCGGAGAATAACGTTATAATCTTGTTCACTGGAGAGAAATCTGCTTACATGTAGACTACACAGGGAAAGTAACCGTAAAAACACTGAATTAAACATAAATGCAGCTTTTGTGTCTGAAAGGTGAATATAAATTATTGAACTTTTAATAATGGAAATGTGTGTGAAATATTTTTAATTGAAATATTAACAGCTTAAATATATGACCATGCTGAATTTCAGCCCATAAAAATGCAAGCCTTAAAAGTACAATGCATAAAGCTTTGTAAATTTATAAGCTTTTTATTTCAAAAACATTTGGCATTAATTTACTTCCATAGATCTAGCTTACTGCAGTGTGTCTCAAACAAGTGTCTCACAGCAGCCGCTGAGCGAACGCACAGAGTAACGTTATAACATCATTTTCAACACTCTCACTGTATCTAATATGATAAACAGAGCTGTGTTACCTCATACTCATGACAAGGTAATAAGGAAGCGGCACCAGCGACTGTGGCATAATAAAAGTTCTGCTGCTCGTGAGGCGTGTGTTGCGTAATCGCTCCAGCGGCCTCGTTCAGCTCCCACAACACTTGGCCCTGCTCTGCTTCATACTACAGTAACGTTAATAATAATATCCATGAACATGATTTCTTCTCGAGTCCTATCCCTATTGTTTCCAACGGCTGTGATGTGAAGACCACACGTCCTAAGATTCCGTGCTCAAACATGCCATCATCAAGCTACACCTTTGTTTTGAATAGGCCTCTAGCGACCTCTAATGGACAGAAATCTTACATATTGCACCTTTAAAGGGGACCTATTATGCCCCATTTTACAAGATGTAAAATAAGTTTCTGATGTCCCCAGAGTATGTATGTGAAGTTTTAGCTCAAAATACCCCACATATAATTTTTTATAGCATGTTAAAATTGCCACTTTTAGTAGTTGAGCAAAAACACGCTGTTTCAGTGTGTTCCCTTTAAATGCAAATAAGCTCATTCTCTGGTTCTCCCCTGTCAGGATTCAGTCAGGATGCACTATAATGTCAGAAACTGTGGATATATGCTGCATGGAGATAGAGCAGGTATAGTTTAGTTAAATTACGGTTAAAACTTATATTGTCTTCTTGTTTTTATCCACTATATTACTACAAGCCTGTTGTACCATCTGAATGATGGCCAAAACTATACAGATGAGTCTTATGACGTTTATTATACATCCGTTTTCACTCTACAATATCGCTTAATAAAACACTTAAAGTGTGCATTAAAATATTATCTATATTCTCTCTCTCTCTCTCTCTGCCTTGTATTATCACCAACATACATAGCGAAGAACACAGAAACACTCGTTACAACTAACAGTAAACAAATATATAAAAACCGTATGCCTTTCGGGTGGTGCTTAATAAACTGGTACATTTTATATCCATAAATCAAAACTGTAATAAAGTGCTCTCACATTCATTACTGCCGTATTTAGTATCACTCTGGAGACTGTAAACTGGATCACGAACAGTTTTTACTTGTATATCCTTGAGTAGCATATTTTTAGCACAGTCTCTGTTTTGTATTGTCCATTTGTGTTGATATTTGTTCACTAAGCAGTCCGGTGTGAAATGATTTGCGCAGACATAAACAAATTTCGGCAGAACTGAGGCAGCATTTTCCTGGAAAACCAAGTTAATCCACCTCGTTTTCAGCAGCTCAGATTTAGGGAGTAGATGGAGAGAGCTGTGTAGATTAATCCATCCAGCTACAGAACACCTTAAACGCTTGGGAGACATTCTCATCAGTGCAGCAAAGGCTGACTCATTGTGAACGCGCTCAGGGCGGTTCTATTTGTGGGCGGGGCCTGTGGATTTTGTGACGTCACACTGCCAGGGATCGTGAAACGGCTTGTTCTAAGACAATGCTTATGATTTATGGGGATTTAAAAAAAAGGAGTGGGTGGATTTTTATCACAATAGGGTGGTTGTGTACACACACTGCCAACAAACATTAAGGTCCAAACACCATGCAAAAGTGAATTTTGCATAATAGGTCTCCTTTAATGAAAGTAAATATGCATGTGGTAGAACAATACTTTATGAAAAACAATTGATATTTAGAGGTGTTACAACTCAAGTAAGTGTATGTGCAGTATTGTTTTGTTGAAACATTATTAAGTATCGCAATAAAAAAAGTTCGACATATTCATGATATCTTATGGATGTTTATAAGAATACCTACCTTTTGTTACTTTACTTAAAGCAGACAAAGACCACTTGTAAATATTATTAAGTACATTGTAAAGCTTTTAAGATGGTTATAAGAAGACTTTGTTTTTGTCATGATAAGCAGTAAAATTCCACTCATAAGATGAAGTATTATGGACATAGAATTGTTCCAATATTCCAGATAAATAGATTATCATCCACAAATAAATTTAAAGAGATTCACAAAAGAAAATAATCATATGCACATTAGAATGGGATCCACAAATATATGTCAGAAGTTTCACAAATTCAACAAATTAAATTCACAAATAAATAAAATGAGATTTGCTAATAATAAACATATTCACAAATATGTCACAAGCACAACTCTGCCTGGCATTCATTTGTGAATCACCAACTGTACATTTGTGAATCGTTTCTACACATTTGTGGATCTCTGCACGCATTAGTGGATCTCTTCCTGCGCATCTGTGAATCACCTCACGCATTTGTGGATTTTGAAACAGTTCCCGCGTCAAGACTGCAGACAAATCCACAAATGGGTTCACTCCACCCACCGACTACTCAAGCCAATCAGATAGCAGCCACATTGCGCTGACTATTCGCAGCACGTTCTCGTTAGAACCAATCAAGTTCTGCTTAACAATCGTGGGCAGTCTCGCCCTGCATTGTCTTTGATAAGAAGTATAAGGTTCTTATACATTGGTACAGTTAAAAGATGTTTAATATTTTGATTTCGTTAGACCATTAGACTGTGTGTCAAGCTGAGCCAAACTATTATATTTTATGTGCATTTCAAAATGCCAGAGAAACAGAGAAATAGTGCTCCCTGTTATGGGGACAACACTATGGATACAGACGTGTTATGAGCATCATGTTAATCAAGATAGAACAGAAAGCATCAATAAGCTAACTCAACTAAATAGATTCAACCTTGTGATAAACATGCGAGTTCATGAAATAGATGAAACTGTCATCACACAACAACAGTCCAACATTTTAATGTCGGATATGAGCAGCAAACCAGCTATTAAATATTAGGCCAAAGTAATATTTTAAACATTAATTAAAAGTTTTAGCGTTATCATTGTTTGTAGAGAAGATAGCCTACCTAAGTTATTTTCAAACGTGTGACAGGTTGCTGAATTCCAAATAGATTATGCATTTCATTTAAAAGTAAAAGGGCCCATATAGAATACAGAGCAAAGCAAAACGTGATTGGTTGTAGCAAGAATGTGCTGCGATTATGTCAGTGCAATATGGCCGTTATCTGATTGGCTTGAGTAGTCGGTGGGTGGAGTTGACTTATTTGTGGATTTGCCTGCAGTCTTCTTGACTCTAGAACTGTTTCAGAATCCACAAATGTGTGCTTCAATCCACTAATGTACAGGTGGTGATTCACAAATGAATGCCTGGCAGAGTTGTACTTGTGACATAAAAACATATTTGTGAATCTCAATTAATTTTTTTCTGTGAATTTAATTAATTTCTGAATTTATTTTATTTATTCTTTTTTATAATTTATTTTATATCTATTTATTTGTGTATATAATTACTTTTTGTGAGTCTCTTTACATGTATTTGTTGGTGATAATCTATTTTATTTAGAATACTGGAACAAAAATACTCCCATAATGTATGATACTATGCAGATCTTCAGTAAACAATGTCAAGATATGAGACATGGGAAATTAAAAAAGTAAACTATGGGATATATAATAACTTAAGCCGATAAAATTGTGTTCATTTTGTGTTATAAATCATCATATTCTTAATAGTTACAACTACAAATAGGTAAGTATTATTTCTGCAGTTACAATTATCCATTAGATGATACAATCCATTATATATATATACATATATATATTTTAATAAGGCATTATGATGCATTATAAGACTACCTGTCACGAATCCAGTCAGTTCCGGACTACACTTCCCAGCATCCTCCTTGCCTATCACCTGCACTCACTCCACCAATCACCAATTGCCACATACAGCTGAAGCTCATTATCTGGACTATAAAGGACTCTCACTCACACACACACTTTGTGAGGTCTTGTTTACTCAGTAGCATTTCTGAGTGTTATTTTATTTATCCTGTCTGTTCCCCGTGTATGAATCTATGATGCCTGCCCTTTGGACCTTTTGGACTGTTTATTGTTTCCTGGTTTTGTGAATGATATCTGCCTGCCCTGATTCATTGCCTGTTCCTCGACTACGATTCTGCCTGCTCTCTGCCATACCTGTTTGCCACTGTTTGACCATTGCCTGTCTTACTACGAACTCTGTTTAATAAAGCCTGCAGATGGATCTTACCTTGAGTTCCGCCTCGTTACACTACCCTTATGATGCATTATAAATTCAGGGTTCATCTGGTGTTATAATGCATCATACTCTTAAAGGTGCCCTAGAATTAAAAATTGAATTTATATTGGCATAGTTAAATAACAAGAGTTCAGTACATGGAAAAGACATACAGTGAGTTTCAAACTCCATTGTTTCCTCCTTCTTATATAAATCTCATTTGTTTAAAAGACCTCCGGAAAACAGGCGAATCTCAACATAACACTGACTGTTACGTAACAGTCGGGGTGTACGCCCCCAATATTTGCATATGCCAGCATGATCGAGGCATTACACAAGGGCAGAACGTCTGGATGTGCATTGCTGAATAATCAGACTAGGTAAGCAAGCAAGGAAAACAGCGAAAAATGGCAGATGGAGCAATAATAACTGACATGATCCATGATAACATGATATTTTTAGTGATATTTGTAAACTGTCTTTCTAAATGTTTCGTTAGCATGTTGCTAATGTACTGTTAAATGTGCTTAAAGTTACCATCGTTTATTACTGTATTCATGGAGACGAGCCGTCGTTATTTTCTTTATTAAACACTTGCAGTCTGTATAATGCATAAACACAACTTCATTCTTTATAAATCTCTCCAACAGTGTGTAATGTTAGCCAGTTAGCCACAGAGAATAGCCTCAAACTCATTCAATATCAAATGTAAACACCCAAATAAATACAATACTCACACAATCCGACGCATGCATTCAGTATGCATGACGAACACTTTGTAAAGATCCATTTTGAGGGTTATATTAGCTGTGTAAACTTTGTTTATGCTGTGATAGAGTCGAGAGCTCGGGAGGGGGCGGAGAGCGCGCAATTTAAAAGGGCCGCAACCTGAAATCGGCTCGTTTGTAATTATGCCCCAAAATAGGCAGTTAAAAAAAATTATTTAAAAATATCTATGGGGTATTTTGAGCTGAAACTTCACAGACACATTCAGGGGACACCTTAGACTTATATTACATCCTTTAAAAAAAAGTTCTAGGGCACCTTTAAATGTTGTAACCACTGTAGGGCCTCCTTCGACAGGACTTACCAAATGACGTTACCAATATGACTAAACAAAGCTTCATTTGACCAAGGATTCATTTGCTAACACCATAATCCCTGGGGGCACTGGATAGCTCCTAATTCCAGCTAGTCAGCATTAAGAGAAGTGGTAACGTGACTTAAGAACAGAGAATATCTGTTCTGAGGCCTTCCTGATCACATTAAATTTATAGACGCTCACAAAACTCTTTTGTATCAAACGAACAGAACAGGAAACACTAATTAAACGGACCTGAAAAGAACAACGGATCCATACAGACATCCTCCTGATTAGGAGTCCGTTTTGACCCAGTCACTTGTGACTCTGGTCGCTGTTCAATGACTCTATGCTTACAGACTCAATCTTCAATCTCAAAAGGACGATTGTTGATCATTTAAAGTATTAATTATATCCAGAATAACACATGCCATGATGTGATTACTAACATGTTGGATTCGATACATTATATGTTTGTATTCCCTTACGCATTTTCTTTCTCTTGTAATCACTGTTTTAATTAGGTCAGTCTAGTAATATGCGTGTAAGAAGTGTGTCATGTTTGAGTTCTAAATGCAGGATTTATAATTCTCTGTATAATTCTGTGTGAATGAAACATTGAAATTCAGTATCAGGAAGATATTAAGAAACGTTATAAAGTTGTTAATAAAACAGGAGAATGTTCCGCAGATATCACGCGATGTGATCAATAGACAATAGACGAGGCGTGTCTAATCTCCGTAGCAACGTCTCATTGGAGGATCGCATCTGAAGGATGGAGCCAACTTGCTCCTTTAAAACTATGCTGTCCGAACAAGCTAGTGGTCGAAGTCGGAAGTTGAAGTGAAGTTGAAGTTGAAGCACCGATACTTTGACCACGGCTGAAAAGTTGCTTGGGTCATGCTGAAAAGAAGAAGTTGAGAACTGATCCTTGACCGGGGCTGATTTTCCATCTAACAGTCGCCGACTTCAACCACGAGCCGCGCAGCGTCACATCCAGACTCCAAAACACTCTGTGAAATACCTGACCAAAGTCTCCAAAGAAGAAAACTGCTCAGAACAGCGCGTTCCACCAGCCGGCAACAACTTTAAAGCTTCCACGCAACCCACGAAGGGCTTTCCCGAGAAGACGTCATCTGAAAGACAACCAATCCAAAACGGGACTCCGCTGCACACGAGTTGCAGAACAACCCGATTACCTCAGCTGTCAGAGCAAACACAGGTACAAGCAAACTTCTCTTTCTTTATTTTTTATTTTTTTCAGATTAATTAATCGAAATTAACGCGTTATTTTGACAGCCCTAATTATAATGTATTATAACGTATTATAAGTACTGTTACGATTATTTATCAGTTGATGCAACATGTTATAATGTTGTTTATAATGCATTATGCATGCATTATAATGCATTAAGAATACTCTTATAATGCATTGAAAATACAGGCTTCATAGAAAGTGTTACACAGGTTCCCAATAGTGTGCGGTCTAGCGAGTTCGGTTGTTTAGCAAAAGTACAGCAAATCTGATTGTTGGTGAATTCCATTTCACAGCCCATGAATGTATGGTGAGTAGAGATTGACTTATCGAACATACAAAAACTGCCCCCTTCACCGATACTCTTACACTCATACTGTAGCCTATATGGGGCAGTCGTGGCCTAATTAGAGAGTGAATGGGGGGAAGTGAATGTACAGTGCTCTCTTCCAACCCTCAATACCACGAGTGAGGTGAGCAAGCTTGAGCCAATGCAGTCCCGTTTAGACTACAGTAATGCACTTTATTTGGGAGTAAGCCAAACTCTTATTTCAAAATTGCAATTGGTCAAGAATGCAGCTGCGAGGCTCCTTACTAACACAAAGAAAAGGGAGCATATTACTCCAGTTTTGGAAAAGCTGCATTGGCTTCCGGTTAAATATCAAATTCAGTACAAGGTGTTGCTGTATGTTGCTCTCAGTCACCTGAAAACAAAAGGGGATCGTGCATTTTCGGTTGCTGGCCCAAGACTGTGGAATACCCTTCCACCTGACATCAGATCTGCACCCTTATTTGATGTTTTTAAATCTCATGTGAAAACATACTTGTTTTCTATGGCTTTTTACTGTTGACTTTTGGATAATGTATATTGTTTAAAATATTTTCTGTTATTGTTGATTTTTGTTTGTTGTATTGCTGTACAATCCTTTGGTCTACTTTGTAGTGTAAAGGGCTCTATAAATAACGTAGACTTGAGACTTTATGTCAAGTTTAGAGTTTGTTTTTCATCTGTTTTCATGTTTTTCCTTGTATTCATTTTCTTAGTCAGTTTTCTAGTTTGTAGCCTACATTGTTTCAGTTCTCCTTGTGTTTGTTGTCTTGGTTACAGATTAATTAGTGTCTTCAGTTCAGGTGTGTCTTGTTAATTTAATCTCGTTAACCCCTTGTTTGCTGTGTATTTAAGCCTTCAGTTTCAGTCCAGTCTTTGTCCTATATTGATTATGTTATGTGGTGTTTTGTAGTGTGATTTGTTAGTGATTTTCCTGTTCCTTGTGTTCCATTATATATTATTGAAGCTATCTCCTTCGCTGTGCATTGAATACTACAACTACCACTCGTGACACTTGATAAATGCAGAGCACACATTTTGAGCAGAGGTGGAAGTAACGAATTACAACTACTCACGTTACTGTATTTAAGGAGTTTTTTTCGGGTTTTTGTACTTTGAGTACATTTTTAAATCTGTAATTTTACTTGTTGCCTACGGCAACAATTTGAATATAGAGGGTATGCATCGACGTCCTTTCCCACCGAAAACGCGTTGCCTCAGTTGGACTGAGTGGTAAAAGAACCTGCTGCGTGACTGGATTTAATAGGGGAAACTGCCAAAACGCGAGTAAAACTAACGAATTACACTAAAGGTTGGGCTCAAAAGTGTTCCTTACAACTTGTCAAATAAACCTAATCCATGGATATTGACATGCAGCCAGGAGTCGTGTTTCCTGATATTTATATGTGCCTGATTTAACGGTGGGGAAATACATAGAGCAAATCTGCCTGTGAACGCTTGATATAACTAAGGTAGGTTTAAATCCACGTAATCACTTATAGCCTATCAATGTTATATCGTCATATTGTTCAGCCCTAAAACATATATAGTTTTATAGGATAGTTTTTGTCAGTGTTGTTTATTTAAAAACACCCAATTATGCAGAATATAAGATTGTAAATATTTAATTAATGAGTTGTCAACATAATATATAACAATACAATATATACGGTATGATTTTACCTCAAAATCCAACAATTTGACACAAAATAACTGCAAATCCATGTTTCTCTGCTGGAGTCGAGCTGTTTCTGTGAATTGCAGTGATCCATTTGCTTTTTTTTTTTCTGTAGCTTTCGCAAGTTTTTAAATATATACCTCAGGTTTTGTGTCAAAGCTATTTATACAGTCAGTCGCAAAGCTCCTTTCCGTTTTGGACGTGTTTTGTGTGTTTTTTGCAACATTCACGCTGAAAACCAATGCTGCCGCTCAGTCTTTTGCCACTCAGCGGCGTGACCGCAGTTCGTAACGGTCGACGGTGACGTCACGTGCATACCCTCTATTCAAACCTTTGACCAGCATATCGGTAGCCAATAAGGAAATCCGATCATAAACGGACCAATGAAACCCTGATATTTTACCAGCGGCGCATTCTCATTCTCTCATCTCCCTGACAGCGAGTTTGACACACACCCGCCTTCTCCTGCTGTCACTTGTTTCAGTTACATCCCAGAATTGCAGGTACTGCGAATAATTTTAATCACAGCCGCAGGTTTCAATGGCATATTTTAATTACAAATGTCGAAAGCGCATTATTGTGAAAACAACGCAAAGTCTCAATATACAAGTGAACTGTCTCTCCTCTCACTCAGATGAGTGCGCGCTCTGTGTAGTGAGCAATCGCGAATCTCTCTGTGGTCTTAAATTAAACGTTGTCAAAAGTTATCAAACAATCAGAATACACATCAATGCCTGGCCGATGAAAATGTTACAGGAAATCGTATTGGCTATAACTGAAATGCACTAGAAAGTCTTTCAACAAACAAAGGTTGATCTTTAATTTTTTTATAAATGTTTCAGATTGTTTCATTGTACAGACATTGCAGGTCAGACCCATCTGATGTTCTTTTTATCTAAATAAACAACATATTATATGGCTCTTTAAAGGGTTAGTTCACCCCAAAATGAAATTTCTGTCTTTAATTACTCACCCTCATGCCATTCCACACAGACCTTCGTTCATCTTCAGAACACAAATGAAGATATTTTTGATGAAATCCGAGAGCTTTCTGACCCCAGACTGCAATGTAATTGCAACTTGGCCCAGAAAAATAGTAAAGACATTGTTAAAATAGCCCATGTGACTACCAGTGGTTCAACCTTAATGTTATGAAGCGATGAGAATACTTTTTGTGTGCAAAAAAACAAAATTAATGAATTTATTCAACAATGTCCTCTCTTCTGTGTCACTCTCTGATGCTGTTCATGTGAGCACCACATTATGTGATGCTAACGCAGAATCGGGCCAATGATGAGCAGATGTTCTGACATAGAACCTGGAAGTGCTGCAATGTGTTTACTACATGAACAGTGTCAGAGACTGACAGTAGAAAAGAAATTGTTGAATAAAGTTGGGTTTTTTTTTGCATACAAAGTATTCTAATCGCTTCATAACATTAAGGTTGAACCACTGTAGTCACTGTAGTCAGGACTATTTAACAATGTCTTTACTACCTTTCTGCGCCATAAAAAGTGGTAATAACGTTGCAGTATATGGAAGGTCAGAAAGCACTCCGATTTCATCAAAAATATCTTCATTTGTGTTCCTGAAGATGAACGAAGGTCTTAGGAGTTTGAAACAAGATGAGGGTGAGTAATAACATGACAGAATTCTTCATTTTTGGGTGAAACTAACCCTTTAAGATACACGGCATATAAAAACTGTTGTTATATTTCATATACCTCAATGGAATTGAGGTAATTTGTTTTATTTGTTATTATTTTATTACTGTATGTTTACTTGTCTTTTTTGTAAATTCAATTCAGTTTGAAATCAAGCTTTCTTGTGTGGTGTGTGAGCTACTGCAACCAAGTTACCCTATAGACACAAATACACAGAGTGAGCAAATATTTAAGTGAGATTATTGTAATGGTAATTGATCAATGTTTAAATATGTAAACAAAAGCCTAAATTAAAATCTGTTCATCATATAAAGCAGACGTGTCTCTTCAGAAGACTTGAATTAAACCATTCCATTCAAATTGATTACTGTTATGAGTCTTGTGCTTTTTGAAGCTTGAAAATAATGATTGCCTTGATGAAACATAGATGGACATAAGAATTAGATTTTAAAATATCTATATGGCCGTATACAGTATGTGGTGGTTTTCCCCATGGTATTTAAAATTATAATGAATATTGATCATTTTCAAGGTAGGAATCTCAGCTTAATGTAGCACATAGTCAGGAATAATTCATGTTTCAAATGTATTGCAGTATAAAAAGTAAGCTCATTTTACATGGGAAATTCTTTACATTATGTAGGATGATTTTATGTAGAAAACAGTAAATCACACACACACACACACACACACACACACACAGGTTTGTTCTTAGTGAGGACATTCCATAGGTGTAATGGTTTTTGTACTGTACAAACTGTACATTCTATCCCCTACACTCCTAAACCTACCCATCACAGAAAACATTCTGCATATATAAAAATTTTTAATAAAACATTGTTTAGTATGTTTTTAAAGCTATTTTAAATATGAGGAGTTAAGAAATTTCATCATATTTCATGTTTACATCGTAATACCAGTGTAATATCCATGTCATTATACAAATTTGTGTCCTCAAAAATCACAAAAACAAGCACACACGCACGCACGCACACACACACACACACACACAAAATTACTTTAGCTGGGTTTTCACAGACTGGGTCACATATTAAGTATGTCGGTCATTCATTCGGTTTGACCGGCGCAGCGTCTTAACCTGGAAAGCTGACCAACACACTTCACTTCAAACAATCATTCAAAAATAAAGACATAACCAGGACGAAACATCAAACAAAGTGTAGTGTGTATTGAAATTTCCGAGAATGTGGATACTGATGGAAGGGGAATGGATAATTCAATGTGTCCATGTGCTATCAGGATTGGCATGGGGAATGAAAATGGAGTGTGAATGAGGTATGTATGCATTTGTAAGTAAGTGTGTGCCAGTGTTGCTTCCCCAGTAGTGATGATCAGGGCTACTTTCGTCACAAACTTACTTTGACTCTTCATTTAAAATAATTAACTAAACTTAAGTTCTATCAACAGAATTAATGACGTTCTGTCCAAGCAGGCTTTCAATGTGATTGTTTTGTTGTTGTTGTTGTTGTTGTTTTTACCTCAGACTGAATTAGTGTCCAGAAAAACTCATCAGTATTCTGGAAAGCATCACCTTCCTCTAGATGGTCAAAAATGATGTTGATCAGATTTCACGTTGTTCAGTGCTCCAGAAGTCACAGTAAACTCAGCCACTTGAGATGGACTCAATAATATTAATGAATCCAACTGCAAAATACATGAGTTATTAGCAGAAGCTCATTTGCATCATGACAGTTGATCATTACTTTCAGAACATAACTCGCCTCAGTGAAATTGTTGTTGAGCGTTTGCAGTTGACTGAGAGTTGCATATTTAGAAAAGATCCCAAAATTCCTCTGTAGCCATTCATTGTTGTTGGTGATATTTGAAAAGCAGCCTGGAAATTTGAACATTTGGCACCCGTGACATGCAATCCTCCATAAAATCCCTCCAATACATTTGTCAGTTAATGTCTGAGTACCTGCTGTATCTGTCCTGGACAGGTAAGAGTAAATGAGATGAGTGAAGATCAGTTTCTGCTGCCCATCTGTCATCAGCGATTCCTCTCTGCTGAAGACTTTCACACTGTTCATTCAGAAAATAAAAATGCATTACTGGATTAGCACTCACTGTATTAAGGTGAAAGATTCAAATGTAAATATACACTACCATTCAAGGGTTTGGGGTCAGTAAGACCTTTTTATATACTAGAAATTTATATTATTTATTCCTTAAGAATGCATTAAAATAATCAAAAGTGACAGTAAAGATATTTATAATGTTACAAAGATTCTATTTCAAATAAATGCTGTTCTTTTTAATTTATTATTCATCAAAGAATCCGGAAAAATAAAATGTATCAGTTTCCACAGAAATCGTCTCAGGTTATGACTATAACCATAGTTCCCTGAGAGAGGGAACAAGACATTGCATCCTGAAGGGGGTGCAATGGGAACACCCTAAGTGTGAATGTGTCTGATGCATGTGTGTCAACTAGTCCAATGGCGAGAGTGAACGTCACCGGCGGGTGACGTCATGACCAGGAAAGGATAAATACACATCCGGGATGCAGGGAGTATGGCAACGCGATGCAGTGTCTAGTTCCCTCTCTCAGGGAACTATGGTTATAGTCATAACCTGAGACGTTCCCTTTCGAGGGAACTCACACTGGGTCCCGAAGGGGGTGCTATGGGAACAATATCCCAAAATGCCATAATTCCAAAATGCCTGTCCGTGTGAAACTGTGGAACACTAAGACGAGAGCACTGATGAGCCTGGAGCTGCATTCTAGGTCGAGATATATCATCTCACAACGTGAGTGGCAAGGATCAGCCCACCACATCACAGACTTCCTTGAGGAAAACCCCCAACAACAAGGCCGTGGAGGCCGCCATACTCCTAGTAAAGTGAGATCTGACAGACAGTGGATGCTGCTGACCAGAGACCTCATACGCAAGTGACATAGTCTCAACTATCCACTTGCTAAACATTTGTATGGATGCAGGGACACCCCTTATTGTGCGGTCCAAAACAAACAGTTGATCTGAAGTCCTCCACAGGGCAGCTCTGTGGATATTAGGTGTCCGGTCCTCACACTGGACACACAAGATTCAACTTTTCCTGGTCTGAATCTGAGAACAGAGGACAAAAACCTTGCAGCACTATAGGCCGTGGCATATTGGTCAGAACCTTAGGTATATAACCCAGTAGGGTAAAGGAACACTTTGACCATCTCTGGTGCACACTCAAGGCACGTAGGGGATACAGATAGGGCCTGTAGGTCTCCTACTCTTTTTAGGGGAGAAATGGCAAGGAGGAAAACAGTTTTCAACATCAGAAGTTTTTCTGAGACAGAATCAAGCGGCTCAAATGGAGCTGCAGATAAGCCTTCCAACACAAAGGCCAACTTCCAAGCAGGAACCCTAGTGCATGTTGCAGGCCTCAGCCTCAGAGTGCCATGAAGGAAATGATACCTCAAAGGGTTACACCCCACAATTGTACTATCCACAGGGACATGCTATGCAGAAATACAAGGATAGTTTCCTTGTGGCTGGAGTTCTGGAGTAAAGTATGGTCTCCACAACCTCGGTTGAGAGACCAGATTCTATGAGTTGGGTCCCCTCAGGGGCAAAACCCACAGGTTCAAAATTTCTGGGTGGGGTGAAAAATCAAGCCCTTCACCTGAGGTAGGTCTCTCCTGATCAGTATCTCCGAGGGAGAGCTGTCGAGGAGAGACACAAGGTCCAAGAACCATATCCGACTTGGCCAGTAAGGCGCTACTAGCAGTAGACTTATCCCTTCCGCCTTCCTGGCGGATTTTGTCCAGAACTCCTGGGAGCAGAACAATTGGGGGAATGTCTGTACCATGTCTGTACCATGGCATTCAGTCCAAGAGGAACTGGATGTGTAAGGGATAACCACAGCGGACAGTGCGTTGTATCCTGAGACTCGAAAGATCCACTTCTACGTGGCTATAAATCTCCCATATGATCTTCACCAATTTGGGGTGAAGTCTCCATTCCCCTGGCTTCAGCCCCTGTCTCGACAGGATGTCTGCTCCTATATTCTAGGTCCCTGGAATAAGATTGTTCTTGAAGAGAGCATCTTTCCCAGGGACCACAGGAGGATCTGGTGTGCCTAGATAGTGGGCGTGAAAGCAGACCCCCCTGTTGATTTATATAAGAAACCATTGATGTATTGTCTGTCCAGACAGCTCGATGACCTCTCAGGTCTGGGAGGAAGAACTTCAACGCATTGAAGACCACCATGACCAACTTTTCTTCCATATAACCAAGGCGCGGAGACACCACCGCATGATCTTGATCATACAAAGTAGGTTCCCCCTCAGGGAAAACCCTTGGTCCTGAGCCACTACTGTAAGGGTCTCATGAACAGCAGGCCAAAAGGTTTCACCATTGGACGCAGCTGCCATCAGACCCAACAGTTTAAAAAAACTGTTTTACAGTGAGTGACTGGCCTAGATATATCTCCTGTGTGACTGAAAAGATTGCAGAAATACAAGTGGGCGATAGAACGGCCCGCAGCATCACTGAATCCATACCATGCCCAGGAAGGTGGTTCTCTGTAATGGAGAAAGCACACTCTTCTTGGCGTTCAGCCACAACCCCAATTTTTTTATATGAGCAAGAACGACATCTCGATGTTGAACATACTATCTGTTCCGACTGCGCTAATATTAGCCAGTCATCTAATCAGATCAGAATGCATATACCTGCAGGCTGAGCAAGGCCAGAGCTGCATCTATGCATTTCATGAACGTGTGGGGTAATAGAGCTAGACCGAATGGAAGAACCTAATATTGGTATACTTTGCCCCTGAAAGCAAACCTGTGGAAGGATAGAGACATGGAAGTATGCATCCTTTAGAACTATCATGACAAACCAGTCCTCGGATCTGGTTTAGTGTCAACATTTTGAACCTAAGTCTCCTGTCTGAATGATTCAAATGATTAAGATCTAATATAGGACGCAACCCTCCATCCTTCTTTGGAACAAAATAGTATCGGCCCTAAAAACCCTAACTCTCTGCTGGGAGGAGGAATCCGTTTTGAGCTCCTTTGCAAAAGAGTTTACTTTCTGTTCTACCAGAGCCTGCCCATTGAATGCAGAAGCCTCAACTCCGCTAGAAAATCCACAAAAGGGAACCAGCCTCTCAAAGCTGGTCTCGTATACCTAGAGCAGCCACTTTGGGACCTGAAATACACTGGCAGGAAACAACCCATTTCACTGTTTTTACCCTCCTCGGAGGGTGCGATGCGAACCTGATGCAGCATCATAGCTTGCTGGAAACCGCTGTGCCCTGAAGCACCAAGGGTGCCAAGTTTGGCAGAACGGCCCCTAAGGACAACGAAGTGGAGCGGGCACCGTATACTGAGGTGTACACCGCTCTATCCCATATGGGGCTGCCCTTAGATTTCATTCAGAGGGTGCGAGTCTGATGCAACATTGTGTGAGTGCTGAATCAAAGCTTGCTGGAAAACGCTGCGCTCCAAAGCACCAAGAGTGATGGGGTTAGCAGATCGGTCCCCTGAGGGCAACGAAGTGGCACGGGCACCGTATACTGAGGTGAACACCACTCCACCCCGCAGGGGGCTGCCCTAAGAAGCCTAATACCACTGGCGTCAGGATCTACATGAAAGGCTTAACTAATACATTAATCTAACTACTTAGGGTCAGATAAATATGTATTTTTTTAATTTCTCAAAATTAAATTACAGCCAACTGTCCATTTAATTCCTCAAAATTAAATGCAGCAAATGATCTATCAGACAAGTTAATATGGTCTGAAAGAAATGCTAAATTATATATATATATATATATATATATAATTAGGCATATAGGAAATACAACCATCAAATTTCATTTAATCTCTCAAAATTAAATGCAGCCACATATCACAAAAACGGTCTGGATGAAAGGCTAAAAAAATATTAGAAGAGTTTTTAGTGCAGACATATAGCTTTTAAAAACCAGGCAATATCCCATTTAATTCCTCAAAATAAATGCATCAATGAACCACCAGACAAGTGTACACGGTCTGAATGATTTTGTTGAATATTTGCCGTCTGCACACCCTAATCTATGCGTCGCCTCGGCAAACGCGAGATCAGAGCCACTAGAATCTTCATTGCAGTTTTGCAGACCGGTAATCTACGCGTCGCCTCGGCAGACGCGAGATCAGAGCCACTAGATTCTTTATTGCAGTTTGCAGTCCCGACATCAACGCGGCGCCTCGGCAAACGCGAGATCCAAGCCATAGATTTTTTACTGCTTAAGACTTTATTCCCTCGAGAAAAAAAGCCAAGAGGAGCAGAGCTAAAAATCTCAATAGTGCATCACATCGGAAAATTTATGAATGAACACTGTCAGATCCCAATACAAGAGCTGAAGTGCATGCTCTGCTCTCAAACAAACAACACATGAATCGCGTGTATCCCCACTCGTATAGTAGCGAGGGCAGGGAAGCACACACGACTCAAGATGCTATTTGCTCGCCAATAAACTCCTGTCTGGAACATATAATGCTTGAGGACAAACAACAATAAATAAACAGAGACAGTTTCAAGCAGAGCGCTTTGCTGAGGCACAAAAGCTGAAGCCGGTCTTTCCGGATGTGTATTTTTCCTTTCCTGGTCGTGACGTCACCAGCCGGTGACGTTCACTCTCGCCATTGGACTAGTTGACACACGTGCATCAGACGCATTCACGCTGAGGGCGTTCCCATAGCGCCCCCTTCGGGGCGCAGTGCGAACTGAAGCAGCACAACTCTAAAATCAGTTAAAGTCCCTGTAAAGTCAATTCTGAGAATTCTTTCTAAACACTTTATAAATGTTACAAATGTATTGCTGAAACACATTACAAAATCTGTGAATTGTGTAATGATTAATTGTGAAGTTAGAGCGTTAAACAGTTTTTCACCAAGTCTCTGCTCAGGATTTTTTGGGCGGAGCTAAAACGGGGGTCTAATGACGCACATCGTCCCCCGATCATAGCCCCTCCCCTAACACTATATAACTGTCGATGACGCACCGAGCGTGGCGCCGCCTCTACAGCAGTTCACTCGCTCAATCTCGAGTGTCATTAGTCATACAGCTCTTTGCACATTTAGCTAGTAATGCCTTCGTCACGCAAATGCATATTACATGGTTGTTATAATGTACAATATGCTCGTTCTCCTTATTTAAATTTCCTAAAACGATGATATGAAGGATTCTAAAGTGATCGTTCTACACCGGATAATTTTACAAACTTTCATCAGACAGCTGGGATTCACAGATAATCCGCTGTTTTTGGTGAATGTGACTGAACAGACCTCGCCCCCCCACCCCCCCCTCCCGCCTCGGCCTTCTTACCGTCCCGACGATAACCGATGATATATGAGGCCGGATAGAGTCTCTCCCGTCCTGGCCTTCATCCTCCCGTCTCGCGGCACCGTCATTTGTCGACTCGACGACAGTCCGGCAGTACGTTACGTCCCCAATGAGTGCAAGTTGTCGTGTGTGTTTATGTTATAATTAGTAGGTAGTCCACAGTAACTCTACTAAAATGTGGAACCCTCTAACGTGATTCTTTTGTTTATATGCATCAGTATGTTTGACTCATTAGACAAGTAAGTTGAGATGGCAGCTCTCGCGAGTGGGTGTGGTTTCAGCGCCGACAGCGGACACGCCCCCAGCGTTTGAGAGCAGAGAGCGCTGCCTATTTTTTCGAGATTTTGATAACTTATTTCATTTACTTGCAGATTTTTTTAATCGTTCAAATTTGGCTGGGTGGTTAATAACACATTTTTCTGTGGTGTGACAAGCTCAAAACACATACTTTAAAATGACTTTACAGGGACTTTAAAGGTCCCGTTCTTCGTGATCCCATGTTTCAAACTTTAGTTAGTGTGTAATGTTGTTGTTAGAGTATAAATAAAATCTGTAAAATTTTAAAGCTCAAAGTTCAATGCCAAGCGAGATATTTTATTTAACAGAAGTCGCCTACATCGAACGGCCAGTTTGGACTACATCCCTCTACTTCCTTCTTTAATGACGTCACTAAAACAGTTTTTTGACTAACCTCCGCCCACAGGAATACACAAGAGTTGCGTTTGTAGAGTGTGTTTGTCGCCATGTCGTCGAAACGCTGTTATTTTCATCCCGCAGTCCAATAACCGGGTCTGATTCCGGCTCAAATTGATAGGGTAAAATTAAAGACATGTTTACAATAACACTGAGCGCGTGCATCTCCATGTTATGGTAAGAGGCGTGACTTTTCCGGGCACGGTGCGCTCAGAGCTGTCGAATCACAACACAGGAACCGCTGGCACAATCAGAACTCGTTACGTATTTCTGAAGGAGGGACTTCATAGAACAAGGAAGTCATCAGCCCGTTTTTATGACAGTGGAAACAGCGGTATACAGATAAGTAAATTATGTGAAAAATACTGTGTTTTTTTACACGCGAAACATGAACACATGTTATATTGCACACTATAAACACAATCAAAGCTTCAAAAAAACACGAAAAACGGGATCTTTAAAAATCAGAAATCTTTCTTGAGCAGCAAATCAGCATATTAGAATGATTTCTGAAGGATCATGTGACTGAAGACTGAGTAATGATGCTGAAAATTCAGCTTTGATTACAGGAATATATTACAGTTTATATATTCACATTGAAAACAGCTATTTTAAACCATATTGATGTTTTACCGTTTACAGTATTTTTTATCAAGTAAATGCAGCCATGGTGAACAAAAGTGACTTCTTTCAAAAACATAAAACAAATTAATTCCAAACTTTTGACCATGATCCAGTGTATGTAATTGTGTTTTGTTTGAAAAGTCATGTACATCACGTGGAAGGCTCCACAGGTGAAGTTCATCTGGCTCAGTCGTGTCACAATCTCTTCGTTCATATATGACAGGATGGGCAGAAACTTCAAATACAGCCAGTTCTCCACAAACGGCAGATTGTGGACAGTTGTTTCAGTGAGATCGCCCAAAGAAGTAAAGAGAGCAGCCACACTGACATTTGTCTGTGGGTTCTGGAAAAGACAGAAAGCTGTGATTCATCAAAAAGAGGCAGATGGATGAGAGATGGAGCGGGACTCGTGTGTGGTGTGAGTTACTGACCAGCTCTGCAGAGAAATTCAGTGCTGATTCAATGATGTGTCTGAGCTGCATGTGCAGCTGCTGCAGTTTAGCAGCATTTACGTCATGCGTCACGGAACACAGTGCTTGACTGCTCATGTGGCCTATGGCACTGATCACCTGAGAAACGGAAAACCATCATTAATGAGACTAGTTACTGAAGAGTCAGAGTCAAGTCTAATTCCCCTTAATTAATCTCTGCTATTACTGATTTAAAAGTCATGTGCGCAGTGCGCTGCTCCTTTGTTTCAGTAACAAGAACAAGAAGTTGGATATGTTACTGTTAACAGCTGTTTTGTGTGGTATTTTAGGCAAACGTGGGCCTTACCCACTTGACCTTACCGATGAGGTTGCGTGGTTCACCTCCACTGAGTTGCATGTTGGCATTGAGACATCAACAGTCCTGTTTGGGAACAAGATAAATCACTTGTTAAAATGAAGTGAATTCAGGATTCAGAATAAAGGTGTAAAGACTTTGATCTGTTCAGACAGATGACAATGATAACCATTCTGACCTGTTCTCTGACTGCTGATATTCTGCTGGGAAAGAGATTGAACAGAGCCAGACAGATCAGCTTCAACGATATTAATTTCAATCACACTAGAATTAGGCTGTTGTATCAGTAATGGGAGCAATAAAAATAAGTATTTGAACTTACCGTTGAAATGAATTGTGACATTCTACAGATAAAACAAAACACAACAGCAACACATTTGGACATGATTACAGCATATTCAAAATGATGCATCATCCAATATATTATCCAGAGAAATAAATTAAATACTTAAATTGTACTGTGATGAATCAAAAATCATGAAAGAGGGTCATGATTCCCAACACTAAATTATAGTCAGTGCCAATCCTACACTTTTGTGGGCCATAAGTAAAACCTTCCTTGTGAAGGGGCCCCTATCAGTGCATTCTTAAAAAAAAAAAAAAAAAAAATGTCCATAAACGTAAGTAATAATTACCATGGTTTTCAGTATGCAATGTGCACTGCCCATTTTCTATAGCTAATGTAATTAAAACATCAAGGGAACAAACTGCAAGTTAAATATGCAAAAATAAACATTTAAAAACGTTAAATTTGCAGTAAGAAACCACATTTTTGATGACAGCTAAATAAATGCTTTTTAATAGTAATGCTCTGGCACCATCTAGCTGTCAGAAAAATCATAACACACAGCCCGATTGGCTTTCTAAATGCGAGATTTACTAATGAAATTACAGCACGATAAATAAAAAAAGGCATGGTTGTTTCAACCCAAATTTGGGTCAAATATGGACAAACACAACTGTTGGGTTACATTTTTTAATGTTAGGTTGGTTTTTTTTTTAATGTTAACAGTTGGGTTTGTCCATTTTGACTCAAATCTGTGTTGAAAAACCCTGCATTTTTAGATTAAAGAAGGCTGAGGTAAACATACAAAAATACATCAATAATTCTCTAAATGAGCTAATTTTAGACTAATGTGCTTTGTTTTTTGTTCCTGAGCCACATGAAAACTTGTAATACTTGTTTATTTCTTATATACATTAAACCACACACAAGAACGTTTTGATTATTGATCTGTACTAACACAAAGTTAGCCTACATTTTCATCATGGGGCATTTCTAAATAAGAAATTAAAATGTCACAAAAATACATTTCTTCATTCTTTGCACTTTTTTCTTTTCCAGAAGGATAGTTTTGTTTTGCAGTCATAGCCAAAGTCATAGTCATAGACGCATGTTATTATGCCACACTGCATGATGTCTGAGTCCAAAACAGTTATTGAATAAATATAAATCATTTAAAAAAAATATTTCCACATGACTCCGTAAATATTTGGTAGACACCGCACATGTGCAAAGAAATATTCACATTATGGTAAATTACCATCATGATTATTTTATATAGTGATGAGCAAGGGGGCCCCCTGGTGGTTCCCTTTCGAATGGGAACGAGACAATGCATCCTCTGGAGGACACTATGGGAAATGCCATGTCTGGTGTCATTCCACATAGTGTCCTCTAAAGGACGCAATGTCTTGTTCCACCTCTCAGGGAACCATGGTTACATGCATAACCTGAGACATTTTCCATTAAGTCGATCAAGCATTGTGGAGAAGTTTTCAGAGTTCAATGATTTAGACTGTCTCTTTATCATTATTAGTAGTATGTGTTTGCTCTACTTACCTCTCCATGCAGTACTGAAGTAAAGCAGCCTAAGGAAACAATAAAAGAAATTATTTATTTATTTCAGTTGAGACAGCAGAAACAAAGCATCTTGTGAAATCCCCTGTGACCACATTTGACTTTATTGCTTGTTCTTGTTCCCTTTGCTGTTTAAATTTTTATTTATTTATTTATTTATAGCAAATGTTATCATATTTAACTGTAAAACACATCAGGCAAGGCCCAAGTGAGGAGGAGAAACTGATTTCTAACAAATGCTGAATTCTCTCTCAGGCTCTTTGATGTACTTTCCTGGATCAACACAAATCTATATTTGTAGCAGAGTTTGTAAAAAGCAATGCTAACATTTGTGCAGAGAAATGCCTATGGCAGAAATAGTTCTGCTTCGGCTTGCTAACAGCTTTTCATAATTTTAATCAATAAGGGCATTAAAATCACAGTATATAGTATATTTAGTTAAATAAATCCATTTGCCAATAACATATAGTAATTATATTATAACAACAGACAAACAGTCACATAAAAATGATTTCAGGCATATTTAAATTTTGTAATTATACATTTTATACATACAACAGTTCTTTCTGGTTCTCGAATCTGACTGGCTGATAGCCGTTCGATATTCTAGTGATAACAGCACTCCAACCTTTTCACCGTTTGTAGACTCCGCTTGAAGCGACAGTCATGGCGGCTAATCAAATCAACCGTAATTTTTGCAAATACTACACTTGTTGTACCGATGAACTGTAGTTTTGAGAGTTTTTTTTTAGGTGAGAATGTAGTTGTTTGGACCTTAAATATGTGGCTCATATTCAGCGCCTATTTTACAATTTAGATGTTTTCGGCGATGCAAGCTCTAGGCCGTCAGCGGCCGTTCAGTGCTAATAATTAAATATTACAGCTATATTTAACTTTCTGTAGAGCACTTTGTACGTTTGACTGAATTGTACAATTGTATTTCCTCTTGTCATTTATAATGGCTATTGTTGTTAATTTAAATATTGTTGTTCTATAAATATTATTTTATATAAATAATATATTTGGGGGGAGACCAGGGACAGTTGTAACAGGGGACGGTTGTAACACCTTGAATTCCTCCAATCAGAAACAACCTAGAGTGATGACACTCACTGTGCACATGCTTAGTTAGTTTCCCTCCATTCTTGCCATAAAGGGAGCCACATTTGAATCTTCCTGACGGAGTTATCTACAAAAGATTGTTTTTGAGGTAAAAAAATTACTTTTCTTTCTGATGTACTTTTTTGGATGCTGTTATAGGGTCAAATGTCTATTAATTCAAACAAGTATTATTAGAATCACTGTTTTATAAGCTAAAAATAGAAATGGCTAACAAGTGTTAACTAGCAGTCAAGCTAGCTCACATGAGATGAAAACATGGTTTGGTGATACTGGGACGGTTGTAACGCCCCTGCATAGTTTCTTTTTAATGTGCAAATTAAAAGTAAAATGTGCAATGTGCATTGCAAATTAAATGTAAAATGTCATCAAATCACATTTTAAGGTAATTATCTTTTTTTATGTAAAGATAGTCAGTGTGATAGACAGCATGCCAAAACAAATATCAGAAAGAGGAAGACAGACAGGGGAGTCCCATTTCCTGTGCTGGAAAGGGCTTCTGATGAAATCAGACAGGGAAAGTCAGTCAGGGGATGGCCAAATTTAAGGACTCTGCACCGATTCCACAAGAAGAGGAGCCCAGACATATCTTTTTTATGTAAAGATAGTCAGTGTGATAGACAGCATCCAAAAAGGGTTTTCACACTAGAGCAGGAGCTCCTCTTAAACATTGAATATCTTCAGTTAAATAACAAAGTTCAGTACAGAAATGACATACAGTGAGTCTCAAACTCCAGTTTCCTCCTTTTTATATAAATCTCATTTGTTTAAAAGACCTCCGGAACAGGCGAATCTCAACATAACACTGACTGTTACGTAACAGTCGGGGTTTGCCCCCAATATTTGCATATGCCAGCCCACGTTTCCAACATTATAAAAGGCATTAGACAAGGGCAGCCAGTATTAACGTCTGGATCTGTGCACAACCAAATCATCAGACTAGGTAAGCAAGCAAGAACAATAGTGAAAAATGGCAGATGGAGCAATAATAACTGAATGATCCATGATAACATGATATTTTTAGTGATATTTGTAAACTGTCTTTCTGAATGTTTCGTTAGCATGTTGCTAATGTACTGTTAAATGTGGTTAAAGTTACCATCGGTTATTACTGTATTCACGGAGACAAGAGAGCCGTCGCTATTTTCATTTTTAAACACTTGCAGTCTGTATAATGCATAAACACAACTTCATTCTTTATAAATCTCTCCAACAGAGTAGTATTAGCCGTTAGCCACGGAGCACTATCAAACTCATTCAAAATCAGAAGTAAACAATATAACAGTACACAATACTCACATAATCCGCATGCATGACGAACACTTTGTAAAGATCCATTTTGAGGGTTATATTAGCTGTGTAAACTTTGTTAAGGCACTGTTCAAGGCAAGTGCGAGCTCTGTGGGCGTGGACCACGGGATTTAAAGGGGCCGCAGCATAAAATCGGCGGTTTATAATGATGCCCCAAAATAGGCAGTTAAAAAAATTAATACAAAAAAATCTATGGTGTATTTTGATCTGAAACTTCACAGACACATTCAGGGGACACCTTAGACTTATATTACATCTTTTAAAAACATAATCTAGGGCACCTTAAGAGACTACCTGATGCAGGCAGCTGATTTGTATTATGGATTGAGCCCAAAGGAGGTAGGCTAGATATGTATTAAGCTAGAGTAGGCTATACTATTTAGGCCTACATTTGTTGTGTATTAAACTAATTAACAATTTATATAATTTAGGTCCGGAAGTTTGCTTATGATTTGGCAAAGATCTACAGTTGTAGGTACCCCGAAACCTGGGCAGAGAACGGGATGGCTGGAGCCGACTGGTTCACAACATTTTTGAAGAGCCACCCCACTCTCTGCATAAGAAGCTCTCAGGCTACAAGCCTCTCACGGACTACGAGTTTCAATGAGACAAACGTTTTTTGACAACTTGTTTTCTGTCCTGGACAAACACAGATTTGCTGCACAGGATATCTGGAACATGGATGAAACAGGTGTGGTGGAAATTATCTATACCTCCCTCAGAAACACCTTCCAGAGGCTCACATCCTTACAAAATAAAAGCATTACAGAATAAAAGCACTAAATAACATAATATTTTTCTATACAGGAATCACCACAGTGCAAAATCCTGAAAAAATTGTGGCTAGAAAGGGAGTCAAGCAAGTAGGTGCAGTTACCTCTGCAGAACGGGGGACACTAATTACACTTGCCTGTGCAGTGAATGCCTTGGGGAATTCCATCCCACCAATGTTCATCTTCCCCCGGAAAAAAATCCATCTTTCCTTTACCAGCAATGGCCCTCCTGGCTGTATCAGTACAGCAAATTGGTCTGGGTGGATGCAAGGGGAGGACTTTTTGGTCTTCCTCAATCACTTCCAGACTCACACCAAGTCCTCACTGGAGTCAAAAGTGCTGCTAATTCTGGACAACCATACCTCCAAACTTTCTGTGGAGGGGACTGATTTTTGCAAGAGCCATGGCATTGTCCTCCTCTCATTCCCCCCACACTGTTCCCATAAGCTGCAGCCCTTGGATCGCAGTGTATATGGGCCACTGAAGAGGCTGGTATACAACTGCTGTGACAGCTGGATGAAAGCTCATCCAAAAGCCACAATGACCATTTATGATCTGCCAGGCATTGTGAAGAGTGCCCTTTCCCATGCTGCATCACCGGCAAATATTCAGGCAGGGTTTGCATGCACTGGAATTTGGCCTTTTAATAGGAATATTTTCACTGACAGTGATTTTGCACCATCCCTAGTCACAATGCCAGCAGTGACACCAGAGGTTCCATCTTCCTCTACAACTCCATCACCCAATGTGGCAACGGTGGCATCCTCCATACCACTTAGAGCATCATCCCCTGTCACACCATGTGTGGTGTCCAAGCCTGAGCCTGACAACTTTTTCACCTGTGTCCATCCGTCCACACCCAAAAGCTGGCCCAAGAAAGCAGATGACAAAGAGCAGGAAAAGAATGAAAACCGCTGTCCTTACAGATACTCCCGTGAAAAAACAACTGGAGGCCGAGAAAAGCAGGTCTGCAGCTAAAAGAAAAATGAATTTCAGCAACAACAAAAAATCCAAACCGAAGAAGCAGAAAATTCAGGACTCATCTGATGATGAAAATAAATTCTGCATGCATTGTGTGCTTGGAAAGCTTCTCCAGGTCAAGGGAGGTTTGGCTCCAGTGCTGGTCCTGTAAAGCCTGGGCACACAAGGACTGCACAGACGGAAGGGATTTTTACACTTGCCACAACTGTGACTCAGACTAGGCCTACCGAGCCCCCCACCCCCTCTCTCTCTGTTGTTGAGAATGTTTGAGTTCATGTTTAAACTTTTTTGAGGTGTTCTACCCAATAAATATTTTTCTTGCATTATAATTTGACAGTTTCATCCTCTTTTTTGTCATTTGTGTGAAAAAAGATAATCATTACTTAAAAACATGAAATGAATAGTCACAATAACATGACTGATAAATAATATTTTCTATTTTGAATATATGATTGATTCATTATGTATATTTTAGACATGTTACAACCGTCCCTGACATGCGTTACAACCGTCCCTGTACACTGGGATGGTTGTAACAGTGGAGAGACTGTATTAAAATCAATTTTGCAACCTGTACATATTTCATAAAACCACTTAAATACATTGTTTCAGCAGTTGACAGATTGAAGTTTATAATATAACAGATTGGTTATTCCAGTAAAAATGGTTTTTGATGTATTGCTAAAAATTGCAAAAAGTGTTACAACTGTCCCTGGTCTCCTATTTAGGGTTAGTGCCATTAGTGCACAATATGGATTGAGTGAAAGTTACATTAATGCGCCCTTAGATGGCAGCAAACTATGCTGCGTCTGAAAAATCATTTCAAGGTAGGAAGGCATCAAGGCACGTCCAAATCCAATGTTAGCTTCACTTCCTGTTTCATGAGACCTTCATCTTATCGATTTTCGAAGACAGCAAAGATGTATCCTTAACTGCCTTTGATTTCTCACAATCCTGTGCATTCCATTCTGTGACAGTGGAGCTAAAAAATAAAGATGGCACCTGAAAGTTGCGTTTGGAGTCAGTTTGTATGTAAATGTATGTTTTTGACCAACTTTTTCCACTTTTGATGTCATTTCTAGCAAGAAATTACTACTTTAGTAATTAAATATTTGTTTAGTTCTCACCAAAGCTTGCGCTATTTTGCGGTAGATCATTAAACTGTTACACAAAAAGTATTGTTTAGTGTAAAACATTTTGAAGATTGGCAAACAGGCTGTCCATTAATTAATTGATTAGCTATTTCCCCACAAAAGCTGTTTAATCAGCGTAGTGAAGCCTCTCATCCATTGACTTCCATTCAAAAAACAGCCTCTGGTCTCATTCCCTGCGTACCGCGGGGGGTGGAGCGTTAGCATTAGCCGTTATGCTTTTTTGGCTAAAGGTTGCAGGTTTGCCTTCCAGTGGCTTTGGCCCCTCCTCTTTAATGCATCAGTGTCAATGTAGGCAAAGGTCTTAACGGAAATAAAATCACCATACATCGTCATGAATGCGATTTTCTAGTTTTTTTTTTTTTTTTTTTGGTTCATTCCAACGGTCAGACATGTATTTATCATTGAGTCCAGAGAAAATGTAAAGGTTTTGATATTAAGATAATCTGCTTTTTTAAAAATATAATGCATAGTGCTAGTAGGCCTAAGTTTATTAGTCACATTCTTCCACTTGAGTAAACTTCGATACTTACATATAATTATTAAAGAATAAAACAGAAAAACATGAAAATCACCACAGTGGTACTTGGGGAGATCTAGAACAAGAATCATGTGGAGTTTGTAGAAAACAATTTGATTTCATATTTTTATGAATTTTTAAAATATGTCTGTATAGCAATGTAGTTATTATTAATAGAATAATTATTAAAGAATAAAACAGTAAAACAACATGATAGTCACCACAGTGGTACTTAATTGGGAACATAACAAGAATCAGGTGAAGTTTGCAGTAAATAGTTTCATTTTATTTATTTTTTTATGAATTTTAAAAATATTTCTACCAACACTTAACACCTACCACGCAACCTCATGTGGATGTGCAACACATTTTAAGCATAGATGGCGTGACCGCATACAGGTCGCGGAGCAGGCAGGTATAGCCGTGGCAGGTCGAGTGGCAGCGGTGACAGTTCGCGGGGCATGCGCGTTTATCCGTGGCAACAAGACAGCTACCTAGGATTTTCGGACACAGCCCTAGTGTATATATCTATGAGATGCCTTCATGTACAAACGCTGCCTTACAAGTCGATGCCTGATAAGGCAGTGAGGCAACAAGTCAGCTGCCTAGGTTTTTGGATGCAGCCTATGAGTAAATGAGACTCATTCAATGAGTCAGTTGCAAGACACTTTTAAATTGAAAGGGACTTTTGAAAACAAAGGACGTTGTTTTAGCGCTGTTATCAAATAGCCTAATACACACTAACAAGAAGCGACAGTCAATAGAACGTTCCATTGAAACACCGGCGCCCAGCAGCAGCCCTGCGTTTCCGAATTTTGGGAATTATGCAATAACGGACACAGCAATGCATCATGTATTATAAGATCATTAGGGGCCAAGCCCCGAAGGGGCTGTAGCCCCTATTGTAATTGTACGTTTTCCCTTTTATTATTATTATTCTTCCTCCCGAATGGGAGTCTATGGCAGCCCTATCAACGGAACATGAGAAAATGATGAAATTTGGCACACTTGTAGTGATGGTCATGTCTAGAAATCTGACCAATTTTGGAGTCTCTAGGACCAACTCTATAGCGCCACCACCAGTTCAAAAATTCAACATTCTAAAGTTTATAACTTTTGAACCATTTGCTCTAGAAAAATACAATTTAGTACATCTGATTCGTCTCTTCATGCTGATTCTATTCAAATTCTTACATTAAGTCTCCGCCCATTACAGTAGCGGCCATTTTGAAAAGTACAGTATTCCGTTTTTTCGCTACTCCTCCTTCAAAATTTGTCCAATTTTGTCCAAACTTTGATCAGGTGATCTTTGGTCTGAGCCGCACAGAAATGACTGAACAGATTTTTTTTATTCATCTTTGTTCAAAAGTTATGATGTCACGAAGTTAACGAGGTTGACCCAAAATTGCTATAGAGGCTGTATCTCGGCCAAACTTTGAGCAATCAAAACTAAAATTGGTACACTTGATCAAGACCATGATCTGAGGTTCCATGCCAAATTTGGGAACAGCGCCACCTACAGGTCATGAGATCTGAAAAATGGCTATTTTGGCCAATAACTTTTGAACACTTTATTAGAAAATCAAGATCTTGGTGTCTATGGATTCCCTGTGCCATGCCGAATCCGAGGATATCGAATTCGTCAACATCGGATGAACCACGTGTCCGCCATTTTGAATTTTGTCATAAATTGCAATAACTTTTAAACAATTTGACATATCTTCACACAAATTGGTATGTATGACCTTTAGAAGGTCCTGAAGGTACCTGAGAAGTTTCAACACAGCGCCACCTACTGTTCCACAGATGTAATGATTATTGCAAAACCACTTATAACTTTTGAAAACACTTTCCAAAATGTGTATGCTTTATGTCATTTTATTCCCTGGCTTATGCCGATTCCGACGATGTGTCATTTGTCATTTTCCTTAAATGTACCTGTCCGCCATATTGAAATAAATGGAAAACAGTTTTTTCGCTACTCCTCCTACAATTTTTGTCCAATTTTGTCCAAAATCAGCTCAGGTGATCTTTGGACCGAGCCGCACAGAAATGACTGAATGGATTTTTGATATTCGCTACCATTCCCAAGATATTCATCTCTGAATGTGACCTTGCTTGTGTTTGTTGTCTTATGCTAGTTAGCTTAGCATGCTAATTGCTTAGCATGCTAACCAGTTGTCATTCTCTTTAATGTGGCTCTTCAGTTATCAAGTTAACCATGAGCTTCATTAGCATTAAGTTAGCTTAGCATGCTAATATGGTTAGCATGCTAAGTAATGCTTTTTTTGTGAATTCTTTGTTAGACTAAAAGGTTTCTTCCACAGTCTGTTGAATGTGCATCCTCAAGTAGCTCAATGTGTAAAGCCAGTTATCTGAAGAGCCCTGTATCCGAAGTTAGTGGGTTCGAATCCCAGGTGGAGCGGTTTTATAAAATAGTGTGTTTTGATTCCTTTACTGCCTCTTGGATTAGAAATAAATGCTTTTTGTTTCATGCTGTGTTCATTTTCATCTAAGCTTATGTACATTCTGAGTTCATTCTTGCCCGTAATTCTGAACCAGCTGTTTCATGTTTGTTCATTTTCTGCTGTTTTTCCTCTTCCTGCTCTGTATTGCACTACAGCATGATGAGCTGCAGAATGATCTAAAGTGCAGCTTTATAAGAATTCTTCATTTTGAGTTCATTTTCACATGAACTAATAAACTTCGGCAGGTGTGGAAACATTCACTTGCACAGTGGTGCAATGAGATGAGAAATGGACCTTGGACCCGGAGGTTGTGGATTCGAATCTCGTGTGGGGTTCCTTTATACAATTGTGTGTAATGAGTCATTTTGATACCTTTTTTATCCAAATAAGGATTGTGCTAATCTTTATTCCTCTTCAATGAGATACAAGTATTTTAGTTCATTCCGTGTTCGTTCTCTGAACTTCTATTGATTTTCATTTCATTTCCACCTGTCCTTCTGAACCAGATGTTTTGCATGTACATTCAATTTCTGCTGTTTTTGCTCTTCCTGCTCCGTATTGCGCTACTGCCCCTACTGGGGCTTGGCCCCGAATTGCTGCTTGCAGCTATATTTATATTTGTTTGCGTGATCCATTAAAATGTACAATATAGCCTATTCCAATTCTAGATACTATTATTACTATTACTCCACTAACGTTAGGTCTAAAATATATTGTTTGCTGCAAACATGATGATCTTAAATTTATTAATTATTAATTTACTATTAATAATGTGTAAAGCTGCATAAAATGGAAATACTCAATAAAGTAGGTATAAGAGCCATTATTTGAATAATTCAATTTAATATTAAAGTTAGAAATGCATGAATAAGATACATTTTTTATGTGTTTGGATATATATGTATATTCGTTAAACACCCCCATGTTTATTCTGTAATGGTTTGCTCCGTTTTATTATTGGACTGCTTTGGCACCTTTTGTTTTTGGCGCCCCTTAGTGAGAAAGAAAGAAAGAAAGACAGAGCTACACAGTTTTTTGACCGGAGTTTATTTTATTTCTGTTTATTGTACAAGAACATTCAGTAAACCATTGAAATCTGAACGAAGACCCGAGTCAATTCCTTGCCCGAGAACAACGAAGATTATTGCTACTACAGTAGGCTAACTGGGTCATTATCACTATAAAGTGCCTTTTGGTGTCCTCATCAGAATCGCTCTGTCATCATGAATATAATGCAAAATAATGAAATTCTGATGTTTTATTATAAATGGCCAAACATTTACACACATAAAAGTACAATGATAAATCTCTTGAAATGTGTTTTTCTCATTTTATACCATTTTCTATGATTGGATGTATGCGGTTTTGGCATGTGCCAGACACTGCTCAGCTAACTTCAGCGAGTGTAAAAACTGAGTAAATGACATAAAATTCAAAACTTTTTGAATGTTCTCATTGTCCTCAACAAGTTTTTTGATAAAACAAGAAATTTCAATCAATTATATTCTATTTTCATAATAATATTAAGCATTTTACACGTGTCCCTGAAATTGCTGTCCACCCTGTCATTTTGTGGTAAACGCCTCTTTAAGAAACCAACTGATGTAGTCAGTGACATCCCCACCCCCATTTGGTCTTTATTCAATGGAGGTTAAAACATCTGCTGCAAGTACACTGAGAATCTACACTTATATTTCCTAATTTTCATCATATTGTGTTTGTAGCGGATGTTGCCAAGCTTAAAATGTCCACCCTGTCATAGTGAAATATTAATTAATATAAAAACTATCAAAAATTCAAAATATATATATTAAACAGTACACTGTTATCTTAAACAATGAATCACTTTGCTAAGTGTAGGTACACCATGCGTCCATTAAATGCAAAATTTTGCCAAAAATTTCCACCCTGTCATTGTCCACCCTGTCATCAAGCCCTCCATGACAGGGTGGACACTGTATATGACAGGGTGGACATGTGCATAGTTTTTGCCACATTCTGATAATGTTTTCACTAGGGCTGTCGATTTAACATGTTCATTTGGTCTGATTAATTATGGAAAAAATAATACGTCCAAATAAACGCATTTAGTGCACCCTGTCCCGGCCCAGACATGTACACCATCTTACACTGCATGCAGGTGCATAGTGATGGAAGATGATGTATGACAATGACTCGCTGTGTGATGAAGCCTGTTAGAATGTAGTTAGAATGTGCCTAAATTCAAGATATGAAGATAAAAAAATGCCACGAATGGGTTTTTGTCTTATATTTATATTATATGATATAGTTAAGCAATCACACAAGAAAAAAGTGCCGTTTTCCTGAATATCTGCTCGATTTGAAATGTGATATTTATTTTATACAACAGTAAAATTAACAAGAAGTTAATAAACACAATATTGTCAATATTGTATGTTTTTGTTCTATTTTGCCATCAAAAATAGTTCCAAACAAAGCCACAGCAGAACTGTTGTGCATCTCTGAGCAACACAAATCGGTGTTTTGTTATGAATGAATGCACGGTTTTAAACGAATCAAGTGTGCAGTTTTACTTTAATACTTAGAATATTATATATTGCTTAAGGGTTTCTTCTTGTTCCTGTTGTTTCTCTGATATTCTCGTTTTGTTCACCGATTAAAGTCTTTGTCCACCCTGTCATCTTGTTGTCCACTCTGTCATATTTTTGTCCACCCTGTCATTGTCCACCCTGTAATTTTCATCTTTTATGAAAATTAGCAAATTATTTTAACAACTTAGCAAAACCTTTTTTGTGATTTCTTTATTAAGAAAAGAAGGCCAGTTAATATTGTTAGAAAGTTTGACCAGATATCTTTGTTGTTAGACGTTATTTAGAAAATAAATTGCAAGTATTGCATTTTTTGAAGGGAAACAATTATTTTTCAGCAGTTTCATAATTATCAAAAGACTTTTCTGATTAACTAAAATTTATTGTTGAGAAAGGGACCAAGTATCTTACTGAAAATATACATTTTAAAATCACTATGCAATGAAAATATATTTAAACTACTTTGGTTTTGTCCATGACAGGGTGGACATATTTTGTGGTTTGCATGCGCATTGTCTGCTTACAGTTAATTTACAAAAAGTGCTGGAGCTTGACCAACATGCATTTCTAACAGCCTAAGGTCTCCTTAATACAACAAATATGAAGTTAAATGGAAAATCACAACTTTTTATTTTGGAAATTGTGAAGTCTCAAAGGCACTTTATAGTGATTTTGACCCAACTACGTTACCTCAGATGGATGAATGGTTGGATTCCACAACTGGTAAAAGTTGTATATATAAACATATATAAGACAATACAACATTTACTGTAGGAGCCATACAATTTACTGGTGACTTAAAGGTGCCCTAGATTATGTTTTTAAAAGATGTAATATAAGTCTAAGGTGTCCCCTGAGTGTGTCTGTGAAGTTTCAGATCAAAATACCCCATAGATTTTTTTAAATTAATTTTTTTAACTGCCTATTTTGGGGCATCATTATAAACGCACCGATTTTATGCTGCGGCCCCTTTAAATCCCGTGGTCCACGCCCACAGAGCTCACGCTTGCCTTGAACAGTGCCTTAACAAAGTTTACACAGCTAATATAACCCTCAAAATGGATCTTTACAAAGTGTTCGTCATGCATGCGGCATGCATGCGTCGGATTATGTGAGTATTGTATACTGTTATATTGTTTACTTCTGATTTTGAATGAGTTTGATAGTGCTCCGTGGCTAACGGCTAATGCTACTCTGTTGGAGAGATTTATAAAGAATGAAGTTGTGTTTATGCATTATACAGACTGCAAGTGTTTAAAAATGAAAATAGCGACGGCTCTCTTGTCTCCGTGAATACAGTAATAACCGATGGTAACTTTAACCACATTTAACAGTACATTAGCAACATGCTAACGAAACATTTAGAAAGACAGTTTACAAATATCACTAAAAATATCATGTTATCATGGATCATGTCAGTTATTATTGCTCCATCTGCCATTTTTCGCTATTGTTCTTGCTTGCTTACCTAGTCTGATGATTTGGTTGTGCACAGATCCAGATGTTAATACTGGCTGCCCTTGTCTAATGCCTTTTATAATGTTGGAAACGTGGGCTGGCATATGCAAATATTGGGGGCGTACACCCCGACTGTTACGTAACAGTCGGTGTTATGTTGAGATTCGCCTGTTCTTTCGGAGGTCTTTTAAACAAATGAGATTTATATAAAAAGGAGGAAACAATGGAGTTTGAGAGTCACTGTATGTCATTTCCATGTACTGAACTCTTGTTATTTAACAATGCCAAGATAAATTAAATTTTTCATTCGAGGGCACCTTTAATAATAATAAAAAAAAACTGTTCTATTGTGCTTCTGATTTGGCAGTGAAATTCACCAATTTTGGGTGCATAAGATGTGAAAGATTCTATGGTCCAGTTAGTATTTTCACCCCATAATGGCGGCCGCGCTACCGGCGCGCCATCTAGTGGCTGTTAGCCAAAAAGTATCAAAGTGTCGCCTCTTGGGTTCTAAGCTCTTTGATTTTATGGAAAATTCAAACATTTTAAAAAGTTAAACATTTTAAATACTTACAATTTACACAACAGTCTCCGTGCTCACAGCGTCACAGACATTAATATTTTAACGATTTATAAAAGATGAATCACTGTCTGGCCATCTGGAATTTTGGTATGGAGAAAAAGGTTATGATTATAATTTTTCTTTTGTAGTATTACACCACATTGTGTGTGTATATTAGCACCGTTTGTTGTTTTTCTTGTGGTATGAGCGCTGCCACGTGATGTCAGACTTAACAACAGAATAGAAACCAATACAGATATTCTGCAAAATGAAAGAGCGGCATGGACACACAAATCTGATCTGAAAAGTTATGATACACAATGTGTACAGTCAATGAATTTAGATCAGATTCCTTGTGAACATAGCCTTACAGACAGTCACCTGCCGAAGGTAGGTGACTGACTGAATGGCTGAATTACCATCTCCACTTATATCAATGTATTTCCCATGCTACAGAGTACTACAGAATTATCAAGTGCTAACTCTAGCAACCATGGCAATTCCATGTGTCTTAACTGTATTTTGCCCAAATGTCAAATGTCAAAAAACAATGAAAGATTGTAGGGGCAAGTAAATGATAGGAGTGGCTGAAGCTGAAAGGTTAGGGGTGAATATGTCTGACAGCAGCTTCTGAACAGAGTGTTCTACCATGACGCCTACGTGTTCTACCACGTTGATGCCTTATGAAGAGTTTGAGACCCATCCTAAATGAACCAAAGCATATAAATCTAGATGTAATTTACAGGTGTTTTCAAACTACACAGGCTTAAATAACAGTCAAGCCTTAGGTTTTGATTGCATTCAGGTATTCAGTCAAACAGCTCTGGCAACTTTGTTTACCCCTAGGCCTATACCATGAAGCAATTTTAGGTAGATACCTAAGTATGCTGTCCCAAAATGCCTTGTGGTCAGTCTCAGTTGGCACCCAACTGCTATTGACATTTTAATAGGACATTATGATGAATGCTACTGGAGGTGTGTGTTGCTTGTGTTGTTTGTTGAGCCTTTTTCTAAAGACAATTTTCTACTCTGTGGAGATAGACAATAAAGCTTTTGAATTTAATCTGAGTCAGATTGTGTGTGTAACTCACCGCAGAAGAGAAGAAACAGGATAAGAACTTTGTTGCTGAGCCTGTTTTTTTCTCGTTGTTGGTCTCATCATGTCAATTCATTGCGTTTATATCTAGAATGACAGCAGCAGAGATTAAGTATCAATGGATAGCTGACACAACCAGACTTACTGTCCTAATATGCAAACATTCGTATGCAGCAATTTACTAATGTTTGTATAATATATTATCATACACAGAACTTTCGAGAGTTCATATTAATTGAGAGGGTGATTTGTACTTTTGAAAATTATTATCTGTCAAATTTAAGTGAAATACAATTAAGGTTAGGGTGACCATTTAAAGTGTCTAGAAATATGCACTTTTAATTTGATCAAAAATACAGTAAAAACGGTGAAATGTTATTCCAATGAAAACTAGCTGATTTCTATGTTAATATATAGTAAAGTGTAATTTATTCCTGTGAACAAAGTTGAATTTTCAGCATCAATACACCAGTCTTCAGTGTCACATGATCCTTCAGAAATCATTATATGATGATTTGCTGCTCAAGAAACATTTATGATTTTTTTCAGTTGTGCTGCTTCAGATTTTTGCGGAAAGTGTTAATCAATATTAATTTCAACATTTACTAATACATTATTAAAATCAAAAGTTGTATTTGTTAACATTGTTGAAGCATTCGTCAGTTCAAAGCTCTATATAAACAGAAGGTTTTTTCACACTACAAGGATGGTGGGGCTTAATTGTCTGCGTATGTATTTATTGGCTGTGTGTCTTACCTTGTTGGTATTGTGGTTACCATTGTTGGTAGGCTATTACTATAATTGTTACCTGTGGTAATATATGAGTGTATTGAGATATGCTTGTTTTTGTTTTTTTGTTTTTTGTTTTTTTCTCTATATGTGTATAAATACATATGAAATTGAGAGATATGATAACATTACTAATTAAGGAAGCAGCTATTCTTGTTTTTGTATTTCTGTTAATTTGTAACAGACCGGGGTGGGTTTAAATAAGTTTGACTTCTTCCCACTCCGTTTCGAGCAATTGATTAATTATGTTGTTTATGTAAGGTGAACTTACCTTGTATAATCAAATGCTTCTATTGCTTTATGTCACTATTGCTCGAAATAAATAAATAAATAAATACATTAGTTAATGTACTGTGAACTAACATGAGCAAACAATGAATCACTGTATTTTAAAAAAAAAATTTAATTTAACATTAACAAAGATGAATGAATACTGTAACAAATGTATTGCTCATTGTTAGTTCATGTTAGTTAATGCAGTATAATGTTAACAAATGAGACCTTACTGTAAAGTGTTACCACTTTTAGACACTACTATACTACAGTTCAAAATTTTGGATTCACTAATTTTAAAAAAAAATTAACTGTCTTATTACGTAAAGACATTAATTATGTTACAATAGATTTATATTTCAAATAAATGCTGTTCTTTTGAACACTACTCATCTTTTAAAAAATGTATTCAAATAGAAAACCGTTATTTTAAGTTAATAATAGAACAATATTTGCATTTGCTAATCAAAGAAACACACCCTTGGTGAACCTAATAACCCTCTTTTAAAAACTTCAATAATCTTCCTGACCCCAAAATGATGATCGCTAGTGAACATCATATTACAGAAACATCTGTGTTATTTGTCAGGTAGACAAAAACCTAAACAAGTGAAAGCTCTTCTGCCTGCTAAAGAAAATTAAAACCGAAGGAATAAACAGCTCTTTCAAGACAAACCAGATCTTTTTTCTCAGACAAGCAAGAAAATTAATGTCTGATGAAAAAAGACCTATAGACAAAAACTAAATCAATATCTGCAGATCAATATCTGAACTTCTGTTTTTGAAATATCATATGCAAATAAACAGTGACAAAAGTTAATTTGTTGTAAATATAATCCTGTACTTACCCCAGATCTTTGTTCTTAGAAAGAGTTTTATCTTCACAAAGCGGAAAATCTCTCTCTGTGAAGGAATATTAGATTGAGTTCTTAGTCAATAATCTGAATGAACTGCAGGCAAGAGCTCTACTCCGTAGCCGCTGTGTGTTGTATTGTATGTGTGTTTGTCCTCTCAAGAGTTTTTCAGGTATAGAGTCTGACCTGCAGGCACCACTGGATAAATATTCAGTAGTATCTGACGCAGAGTGACGTGTCACACCCATGAGCAATTATTACTGGTTCAGCTGATCAAATGATAAGTTCGGTTTCATTGATTTTGGATGTAGTTCTAGTGACCCACCATATGTTCAGGACTGACTTGGAGTCATGACTTGGATTGTATAATCTATCATGTGCAAAGGTATTGCTGTAGTGTGATGTGTGATCGGTTCTCTGAAATGACAGGAATGCAGAAATCAGATTGTGTGGGATTGTGTACATCATGTTTTTGACATCTGTCATTCTCTTCATGCTCTTCAGCTCAGCTTCAGTAATGAAGTTTGATGGACTTTGATTCTTCTATTAAATAAAGCTATGTGAACTGCAAAAGTGCTGTAATCTGCCAGATCATCTGTATTCAGAAAGTCTGATGGTTGATGCTGTGCCTAATGAGGGTCGATAAAAGGAAGGGATGCCAACATTATCTTCTGTATGACCCTCCGGCAAAACCTTAAAGGGATCACCTAAAAATGATCATTCTGGCATCATATACTCTTGTTTCAAAACTGTATCCTTTTCTGTTTTCTGTATGACACAAAAGAAGGTATTCTGATAAATGCCTAGTGTTTCTATTGCTGACGGAAACCAGTATTGCTACAGTCTTGATATTTGAGTAAACAATGCACTTAGAATGCACAGATACAGCCAAAGTTGCTTAAGCTTAAATAACTTTCCCCTGAAGGTAAAAGAACAAACAGGATGAGCAGTTTTTTTCATGCAGATTTCTCATGAGTTATGCAATAAAGTACAGATTTGAGTTCACTTTTGCATCTTATCGCCAAATGTATCATATACTGAAATGCTAGCCAAAGAATGCCGAGGGGGGAAAAAATTCTGTGTTAATTGTGTTAAATATTTTTAAAACTAAAGAAAAAGTTGGCACACCCCAGCTCCAAATGTATAAAAGACTTTGTACTTCATGTTCTCACAAATATGTGAGAACATACCGTATGGCTCTTCATCAGACAGTCATGCGGCCATACATACAGCTCGAAATGTCACATATTTGTAAGAACATGAAAAGTCTGTTATACTTTTGGAGCTGGGGTGTGCCAACTTTTTCTTTCTTTTTTTGGGGGGGGGGGTGCAGTAGTTGAGCACCCTCATTGAGCTTTTTGTTGCCTATCAGATGGTTTATTTTTATTTATTTATTTATTTTTTAAAAAAATATTTTTAATGCATTAAACAGAAAAATCAAATAGTCACAAAATTAACGTGTTAAGTTTGACAGCCGTATAGAATGGACAAAATGTGTTTTGTATAAACAGTCATTAAAGGGTTAGTTCACTCCAAAATGAAAATTCTGTGATCATTTACTCACTCTCGTCGTTCCAAACCCCTAAGACTTTTGTTCGTCTTCAAAACACAAATGAATATATTTTTAATGAAATCTGAGAGATTTCTGTCCCTCCTTTGACAGTCTATTCATCCAAAACTCCTGATGCTTCAAAACGTTCATAAAGAGATAATAAAAATAGTTTTCATTTTCACTTTTCATATTTAATTTAGGCTTTTATTCACATAACACTGCTCAGCGAACAAAAACAGAACCTCAACCATACTTGCCTGATGAATGAGAACAAACCTTATTGCTGACATAACACTTGAGAATGAACCTCACTGATTCACAGATCAATGTGAATAAAAGCCTAGATGAAATCTGTTCACCATATAAAGCGATCGAGACTCTTCGGAAAATTTGGACTAAACCGCTCAATTCATATGGATTAAGTTTTACCATCTCTTTATGAACTTTTTGAAGTGTCCGAGTTTTGGGTGAACACACTGTCAATGGAGGGACAGAAATCATTTGTGTTTGAAGATGAACCAAAGTCTTATGAGAGTGAATGAAGACAGAATTCTAATTTTCAGTTTCAGGTTCAACCAACCCTTTAACCCTCTGCAGGTGGATCCCCATCAGACCTCTCTTGATCTCAATCAACTTAAAACAAACTGAAGCTTTGATTCACTGGAAGCCTCAGTGCACTGATACTAGTACACACCCTAGTTGGGGAGATTTTTTTTTAATATTTTAGTTTTATTTATTTATTTCCATAATCTCACTTTATACTAAACCTGCTATTGTGTGCTATGAATATTGTTGGCTCTATTACAAATTGCTCATGATTTTCCTCATTTCCACTAAGATTCTTTTATTGTTGTTGTTGTTGTTTCTTATTATTTATAATGTTCAGTGTTCACAGGCCATGTGACTGTTTTAGGTTAGTTGCGCCCTATCACAGTTTTAAAATCTCCACAAATAATGATTGGTGATGAAAATCATTCTTGTAAAAACACTATGGAAGGAGAATGAGCAATGATGCAAACAGAATTTACTTCTGCTGTAAAGCAACTCTAAAAAGACTATAGTGTCATTGTTCAGCTGAAGTCAGTTCAATGTTGATACAGTTCTATTCAATAACTGCATAAAGTTCATAAATTATGGAATGAGAAAACAGTGATGTGTGTGTTGTCAGATGAAAGGAGTTCTCAAAATTAAAATGTCATATGTGTGCTCTTATGAAATGTATTAGCAAACCGGCTTGGTCAGTGATGTAGTTGAGTAGTTTTCACATGCTTGGCATAGCCTGAACAACCCTCTTTCATTTCAAAACATGTCTAGGGCTTCAAAGTTCTTGCTTGTTTTTCTGAGCATTATACACTGAAATTAATGTAAATTAGCCTAGATGTGTTTTTAAAAGCCATGGAAACAACTATTGGTGCAGTTTTGTTGCATGAACTAATAAAATGCACTGCTTTCTTGGTATTTTTGTTTTGTTTCCAGTCAAAATATATAATATGTAATATCTATTATCTGCCAATGGGGTAAGAAAAAAAATCTTGTTTTCCGTTTGCATTAAGAATATTTTTCTTACCCCATTGGTGGATAATTTTACTAGTTTTAAGAAAAATGTAGCCTACTTAATTTTTGATTTTTGATTTTTTCCTCCAGGAAACAAGACTAAATGTCTTATGTCATTTTCTTATTTGGAAAATGTATCTTGATTTAAGAATTTTTAGATATTTGTACTTGAAATAAAACAAAAATACTCTGACAATCTGACAAATACTCTGACAAACAAAAATAGCATTTTTTGCAGTGTACATATACAATGTAAGTCACTTTGGATAAAAGTGTCTACCAAATGCATGAAAACCACAAAGAAAGCCACAGATGTGAACATATTATTTAATGTGTAGGTTCTCATATGAAAAGAACATCTTTATATCATATTATAATATCAAAATATAAAAAGAAAATCAGGTCAATCAACAGCCTGAAGGCAACTATTCTACACAAAAGAATGGTGTGACATAAAGGACTCTCTCTCTCTCTCTCTCTCTCTCTCTCTCTCTCTCTCTCACACACACGCACGCACACACGCACACACACACACACACACACACACACACACACACACACACAGAGGTTTGTTTTGCTATCAAAGTGAGGACATTTCATAGGCGTAATGGTTTTTATACTGTACAAACTGTACATTCTATCCAACTACACTACCCCTACTCCTAGACCTACTCATCACAGAAAACATTCTGCATTTTTACATTTTTAATAAAACATTTAGTATGTTTTTAAAGCTATATTTCATGTTTATGTCATAATACCAGTGTAATACCCATGTCATTATACAAATTTGTGTCCTCATAAATCACAAAAACGCGCGCGCGCGCGCGCACACACACACACACACACACACGCACACACACACGCACACGGGCGTTCTCTCTCTGTTGCATGTATGGCCTCAGAATTTGTATTTGAATAGAGCTTGCGCTCCGTGGACGTGGCCGCATTAGTGGATAATTAGTGTGATAAGTAGGCCTATTCACTAAGTTAGTTCATTTTATGAGTATCAGATATTCTGTTATATCTGTTAAGGATCTGTGTATTCTAAAATATATAAAATATTACAAAATATGTGTCAAGACTATATGAAGAGTTTGGTTCCAAAAAATTAGTTCTTGCCAAAATCAGTATTGGTCGGTATTGAAAAGTCAACTTTTAATTTTAATCAAAATGTGATATCCGCCGTGTTATTCTGTCATGTTTTCTCGACAAAGGCCAGTCTCCCTTCTCTGAAGAATGCGATATATCCGCTCAACCAATCACAGCGCACCATTCCACACACTGTAAACAGTAATACACCTGGCATCCTAGTTTTCATCTTGTGTGGCATAAAAAAAAAAATATATAGGCCTATTATAAGTTTTATATGCGCATTTGCGCATCTTGGCGTTTCCATCCAGCGTTTTTTATGCGATATCCCAAAATGCACATAAAAATAGGTGGATGGAAACATAATGACGTTGGTGTTATGCGTATGTGGTGGATCTATGGCACATTCCACACACCCCATTTCACGTGTGTGTGGGTGTGGAGTTTACTTATGCTACAAGCGCCGACATCTACCAAAAAAGTAGATTTTTGGATGGACCAAGTAACTCGCTACACTCACCAACAGATCATATCAGAGAGAGAAAAGCTCATAACTCACGGTAAGTTTGTTTAATGGTCTCGAGTTGCCAACCGTTCTTTAACACGGAATCGTCCCGTATTTAAGGCATATGCCTATGAAGCGATCCATGTGAAAGTCGGAACGCAGTTTGTCCCGTACGCTATAGAGTCTAGACTCTATAACATCGTTCCTTTGGGACAAATCGTTGTATGAACATAGCCGATCGCGAAAGGCTTTGACCAAGCAGAATCCTCTGCCGGCTGGTCGCGGGACTCGCCACTGTCCGCGTTTTGATTTGGGCAAATCGGTTTTGGCGAATGCAAACAAAAAGTGATTATTGTTCATGAGTCCAACATCCAGCCACGCAAGAAAACATGTTATCAACCTGAGGGAAGTACGTGATAAAAAAAATAAAAATAAACAAATAAATAAATAAAAGCTAACATTTTGAATAGAGGTTGATGATATTTAATATGCGTGTTGCTACATAGAAAATGGGTAAAAAATCAACAATTTAACCTTGGAGCCACATTAGATACTGTATCTATTGAACCATATAGGGCATTTAAAATGAAGATTAGCCTACAAAAGAATGTATTAATGAATATACATTTTGACAGTTTGGGGTGTGAATGTGTGCCATGTAAGTTGTAGATTCATTCAAAACATTCAAGTATCCTCAGTTTACCACAGACAATTCATGTGCCCTAGTAATTTTTAACCAAAATAACTTCTGGCCCCTCCCTGTTGCAACTACAGGCAAAGAATATACACTAACAAGAAGCGACACTCAATAGAACGTTCCTGAAACACCGGCGCCCAGCAGCGGCCCTGCGTTTCCACCATTTTGGGGTGAAAGCGAGTCGGCAGTCCACTAGTTTCTATGGCAATATCAGCTGCTTTGTTAAAAAAAAAAAAAAAAAAAAACATACATTAAAGCTGAAATCCAACCTGAATGATGACAACACAGAATAAAATACTATCACTAGTGATAATCAAATCCTTTTTACAGTTTATTTGACAGACTTTGTGTTTAAGTGTTCTACATTTTTCACAAAACCTTTGCTCAATAGAAACCCAGTCAGTTTGGGTTAAAATTCTTTAAAAGGCTTATAAACACTGAATTATTACCAACGTATGGAATTAAATTAATAACATGCATCAGAAAAATTGAGAATGTTGGACAATAAATATATGAATATAACAGCTTGATTTTGCAGTGTTGTCTAATGTCCGTTAAAGCAAAAGTGTACAAAAGTGGGAATCATGCAATAACAGACACAGCAATGCATATGTATTATAAGATCATTATGTTTATAGCGTGATCCATTAAAAGGTACAATATATATATTTAAATTCAGACCTAGATATTATTTCTATTACTCCACTAGGTCTAAAATATATTGTTCGCTGCAAACATGGGCCCATTTGAATAAACAGTACATTTCAACGACATATTTGATTAAGACGGAAATTTCACACTGGCCCACTAGGTGTCGCTGTGGGGTCGTTTTAACAAGGTCACTGCTGCGTTTACTTATCAGGCAATGACTGCTGGCAGCGTTTGCACACGAAGGTCCCTCACGAAACTTATTTTCAGACAGACATCTGAGGCAGCGTAACGGTTTATTATTCTACAACAAAATAGAGCAAGCTTTGGTGAAAACTAAGAAGATATTTAATTACTACAATAGGAATTTTTAACTAGAAATTACATCAGAAGTAGAAAATGTTGGTCAAAAACGTACATTTACATACACTCTGACAACATTACAGACACCATCTTTATTTTTTAGCTCAACTGTCAGAATGGAAAGCACAGGATTGTGGGATAACAAAGGCAGCGAAGGATACATCTGTGCTGCCTTTAAAAATCGATCAGATGAAGGTATCTCATCAGACAGGAAGTGAAGCTTACATTGAATTCTGACATGCTTTGATGCCTTTCTGCCTTGCAATGCATTCACCAAAGAATTTTTAAGATGTTGGACGCAGCCCTCATGAGTTTCATTTCTGATCAGTTTTTGCTTTTTGTGTCACGGGAAATAGGACCCAGAGGCGAGAGAGTGGAATAAACACAGTTTTAATAGTCCTTCCGAGAAAATAACTCAGGCAGTCTGCCAAGTGCGGAATCACACACGCACTGCAGCTGGAATGGAAAATAAATAGAGAAAAAACAGCAGTCAAGGGGTCCCGCAGAGCCGTTACTGGTCAGGGCTTCTTCGGGCTGGTGATGGTAAAACCCACGGCCGACAGATGGAGAACCAGGCAGAGGGAACCAGAAGTCGGATGAGAAATCCAGAGATGACGTCTGTGACGGGGACTGGGACTAAGACAGTAGCACACACAATAATAGAGATCAGCAAAAAGTCTCCTTAAGGAAGCGGGGAGCAAACGCCAGCGAGAGAAAACAATAATCCGACACTGAAGCGCGGCTAGCAGCAGAGCAAAGAAGGGGAAGCAATCAGAGAAGAAGCGCAACAGGTGCGTGATCAATCAGTGCGAGCGCTGAGGAGAAAAGAGCTGCAGGTGAAAACTCCTAAGGAAACGATAGGAAGAAAGAGGAAAATTTAAGGAGCAATTAAACCTGATTCATGACAGTACCCCTCCCTCGAAGAGCGCCCCCTGGCGCTCCAAAGGCAGAGGACTGGCGAGAGCGGAGGAAGTCCTCGATGAGCGAGCGGTCCAGGACGTCCCGGGCAGGGATCCAGCTTCTCTCCTCCGGACCATAACCCTCCCAATCGACCAAGTACTGATGTCCGCGCCCTCGGCGACGCACGTCCAGCAACTTCCTGACCCTATAAACGGGGGAACCCTCAACAAGGACAGGACAACGGGAGGGCTGGGCGGGAGCGCGAATAACCGGTTTAATACATGACACATGAAAGACGGGGTGTACGCGTCGTAAGTTGGGCGGCAGCTTGAGTTTGACAGCAACGGGACTAAGAACCTTGGAAATGCAAAAAGGACCAATGAAACGCGGGGCCAGTTTACGAGAGGAGTGTTGTAATGGTAAGTCACGTGTGGAAAGCCACACTTTCTGCCCACAGACATACTTCGGAGCTTTGGCGCGACGACGATTGGCAGAGCGGCGAGTAAGTTCTCTATTACGACACAAAGCGACTCTGACTGTTCTCCAAGTACGCTGGCCGCGACGAACAAAAGCTTGGACCGAGGGCACCAACGCCTCTGACTCTTGGGAAGAGAAAAGAGGCGGTTGGTACCCCAGGCAAGACTGAAAAGGGGAGAACCCGGTGGCAGAAGTAGGAAGAGAGTTGTGTGCATATTCTACCCATGGCAATTGTTCACACCATGAAGCGGGATTACGGAAGGCCAGGGTACGGAGCATACGTCCTAAAATCTGATTGGTGCGCTCGGCCTGCCCATTAGTCTGGGGGTGAAAACCAGATGACAAACTGGCCGTGGCCCCAATCTGACGACAAAACTCCTTCCAGAACATAGAGGCAAATTGGGGACCCCTATCAGAAACAATATCAGTAGGGAGACCATGCAAACGGAAAACGTGTTCGATCATCAATTGGGCCGTTTCCTTCGCGGAGGGTAATTTGGGTAGCGGAACAAAGTGAGCGGCCTTAGAAAATCGATCGACAATAGTCAAAATGACAGTATTCTCGGCCGAAGGAGGAAGGCCCGTCACAAAATCAATAGCAATGTGAGACCACGGTCTGGATGGAACAGGAAGAGGGTGGAGTAACCCCGCGGGAGGAGAGTTATTAGATTTGGTCTGGGCGCAAGTGGCACAAGCAGAGATAAATTTACGAACGTCTCGAGAGAGAGCGGGCCACCAGAACCGCTGATTAATGGCTGCGAGCGTACCTCTAATCCCAGGGTGAATCATTAACTTAGACGAGTGGCCCCACCGTAGCACTGCGGGACGAACGGAGACAGGGACGAAGAGAATGTTGCGGGGGCAATTGGGAGGAATAGCAACATTAGTCAACGCTGATTTGACCCGTCTCTCTATTCCCCAGACCGCACCTCCAACAACGCAACCCTCAGGCACAATGGTCTCGGGAGTGGCGGCGCTGTCCAAGGTACCGAACTGGCGAGAGAGAGCGTCGGGTTTGATATTCTTCTCGCCGGGGCGGAAGGAAATGGAAAAATCAAATCGCCCAAAAAATAAAGCCCAACGAGCCTGACGCGTGTTAAGTCTCTTAGCCGACCGAATGTACTCTAAATTCTTGTGGTCAGTCCAAACAACAAATGGAATTGAGGTACCCTCAAGCCAATGACGCCACTCCTCGAGGGCCAACCGAACCGCAAGGAGTTCACGATTACCTATATCATAATTACGTTCCGCAGGCGAAAGCCGACGGGAGAAATATGCACAAGGATGAACTCTCTCGTCCTGCGGTGAACGTTGCGAAAGAATGGCACCAACGGCCACATCAGAGGCATCCACCTCGACGATAAATTGTCGTTCGGGGTTAGGGGTGACTAAAATAGGAGCCGTGGAAAAAAGCCTCTTTAATCTGTCAAACGCAGACTGCGCGGGCTCAGACCAAACAAAGCGAGTCTTGGACGACGTAAGGGCTGTTAACGGAGCTGCTACTCGACTGAAATTGGAAATAAAGCGACGGTAAAAGTTAGCGAATCCAAGGAAACGCTGCAGCGCAATGCGAGAATCAGGAACGGGCCACTCAACCACCGCACGCACCTTGGCTGGGTCCATGCTAATGCCATCGGCCGACACCACCGAGCCAAGGAACGTTACCGAAGAAACATGAAAAGCACACTTCTCCGCCTTCACGAAGAGGCGGTTTTCCAGAAGGCGCTGTAATACACGACGAACGTGCTGGACATGCATCTGCAGGGAGGGCGAGAAAATCAAAATATCATCGAGGTAAACAAAGACGAAGACATTGAGCATGTCACGTAGGACATCATTGACTAGGGCTTGAAACACAGCCGGAGCGTTGACAAGGCCGAACGGTAAAACCCGATATTCAAAGTGTCCAAGAGGAGTATTAAACGCGGTCTTCCACTCATCTCCCTCTTTAATCCGAACCAAGTGGTAGGCGTTACGGAGATCGAGTTTAGTGAAGATCTTGGCCCCTTGCAAGATCTCAAACGCCGACGACATAAGGGGTAAAGGATAACGGTTCTTAACAGTTATGTCGTTAAGGCCTCGATAATCTATGCAAGGTCGAAGCGACCCGTCCTTTTTCTTGACAAAAAAAACCCCCGCACCGGCGGGCGAGGTAGAAGAAACGATAGTCCCGGCCGCGAGACTCTCAGTCAAATATTTCTCAAGAGCCTCGCATTCGGGAGCGGAGAGCGAATACAAGCGCCCGCGAGGAGGGGTAGTACCGGGAAGGAGGTCGATGCTACAATCGTAAGGGCGGTGGGGAGGGAGAGAGGCGGCCTGGGAACGGCTGAACACAGCCCGCAAATCGAGATACTCCTCCGGCACTCCAGACAAATCAGCAGGTTCCTCCTGAAAGACAGAAACAGAAGAGAGAGAAGGAACAGCGGAAACAAGACAATGGGTATGACAAGACAGCTTCCATGACATGATACTTCCCTCTGCCCAGTCAATCTGCGGGTTATGTTGGACTAGCCAGGGGTGACCCAATACAACAGGGTGATGGAGGAACGAAAAATAAAAAATGAAATTGTCTCTTGGTGATTTCCCGAGATGGTGAGACTCACCGGAGCGGTGGCGAGACGAGTACATGGTAGCTGACTTCCATCCAGAGCGAATAGAGGGGTAGGCTTATCAAGATGGTGAAGAGGAATGTTATGCTCCAAAGCCCATGCTTCGTCCATGAAATTTCCTTCGCAGCCAGAATCGATAAAGGCTTGACACGAGACCCTGATTCCAGACCAGTGAAGTGTGACCGGGAAAATGGTGCGTGTTCTCTCCGAAGGGGATCTCGCAGCTGCGCCCGTCAGTACTCCCCGATCTACTGACGAGCGCATCCTTTTAACGGACAGACCGCTACCAGATGACCAGATCCTCCGCAGTACATGCACAGCCGATGCAGGATGCGGCGCTGACGCTCAGCAGGAGAGATCCGTATCCCGGAAACTTGCATAGGCTCGGGAATCTGAGCAGCCTCGAACGATACAGGAGTGAGAGCAGGTGGTGAAGGGGTCGGCCCTCGGACACGGCGTCGTAGCTCAGCTCGCCTCTCCAATCTGATGGCCAATTCCACCAACTGATCGAAATCAGTGGGGACTTCACGCGCATAAATCTCGTCTTTAACTTCTGAGCACAGCCCCTCCAGAAACCGAGCTGCCAGAGCAGGCTTGTTCCACTCACTGGTGGCAGAGAGAGTACGAAACTCTATGGAATAGTCGGAAACTGACCTTCTGCCCTGGCGAAGCACAGCTAGCTGACGAGACGCCTCGCGTCCACTGACCGAACGATCGAAGACCTTCGTCATCTCCTCCTTAAACTGGGCAAAGAACCGGCAGCACTCAGCCTCTGCCTCCCAGACCGCCGTGGCCCAGTCCCGCGCTCTTCCAGTCAGTAAGGAAATCACAAAGGCGACCCTGGCGCGGTCAGAAGCGTATGTGGCAGGCTGAAGAGAGAAGACAACCTCGCACTGAGTGAGAAAAGCCTTACATTCAGATGGCTCACCCGCGTATCTTGGGGATTGTTCACTCTGGGCTCCGGAGCTGAGCTGGGAGACGGAGGATCGGACAGCTCGGAGCGGAGATACTGCAAACGGTGATGAAGATCAGCAACCTGGCCAGCGAGACTCTCTACCGCCTGTCTTGCAGCGGAGAGCTCCTCCTCATGTCTCCCTAGCATGACTCCCTGCATCTCCACCGCCGAACGGATCGGCCCTTCCCCCGCCGGGTCCATAGCTGTTCGGATTATTCTGTCACGGGAAATAGGACCCAGAGGCGAGAGAGTGGAATAAACACAGTTTTAATAGTCCTTCCGAGAAAATAACTCAGGCAGTCTGCCAAGTGCGGAATCACACACGCACTGCAGCTGGAATGGAAAATAAATAGAGAAAAAACAGCAGTCAAGGGGTGCCGCAGAGCCGTTACTGGTCAGGGCTTCTTCGGGCTGGTGATGGTAAAACCCACGGCCGACAGATGGAGAACCAGGCAGAGGGAACCAGAAGTCGGATGAGAAATCCAGAGATGACGTCTGTGACGGGGACTGGGACTAAGACAGTAGCACACACAATAATAGAGATCAGCAAAAAGTCTCCTTAAGGAAGCGGGGAGCAAACGCCAGCGAGAGAAAACAATAATCCGACACTGAAGCGCGGCTAGCAGCAGAGCAAAGAAGGGGAAGCAATCAGAGAAGAAGCGCAACAGGTGCGTGATCAATCAGTGCGAGCGCTGAGGAGAAAAGAGCTGCAGGTGAAAACTCCTAAGGAAACGATAGGAAGAAAGAGGAAAATTTAAGGAGCAATTAAACCTGATTCATGACATTTTGCAGTATGAACTCTGAGAATTTCCCATGCATTTCTTATGAAACTACCATTTTTGTGTTATGTCCTTTAAAAAGAATAGAAATACAGTACATTAACTGTACAAAAGCACATATAAGCAATAAGATTTTAAGATTTAAGTGAGGAACATTTGTGATAGTTCTCACAGTAGATATAAGTCATTAGTCAGAAAAAAAATAAATAAATAAATAAAAGTTCCTTCCACTGCATGTCTGAAATTCTCACCCCATTGACACAATTCTTGTAGGTGATGTTACCAAATTTGGGTGAGCGAGTTTGAATATGTGGAATGGAGAATAAAATTTAAGAACTGTAGCAGAAGGAAAGTGTCTGACTGAAACTCACAAATTCTCCCATCATAAACAACAAAATGAGATTCATGTTGCAGTGTAGTCAGTTTTCGTGATTTTAACAGAGGTGTTTGTGAGAGTGCTTAAACTCGTGCTCTTCCCAATGGACAGCTTTACAATTAGTCACATTCTCTGCTACCTTTCTGTATACAGTTTATTCCAGTTAATATAATTTATTCATCATGCTGATAAGATTATGTGAAGTTTTCATTTTCTAATGCGTGAAAAGCATTCACTGGGAAAAAATGCTTTTCTTATTTAGTATTTTTGTCTTGTTTCCAGTCTAAATATCTAAAAATTCTTAAATCCAGATGATTTTACTATATAAGTAAAATGACAGAAGATATTTTCTCATTTTATGGAAAAACAAACAAACAAAAATTCTTAATTTTATTTAAAATAAATGCCTCTGTGATCTGATATGCGATGGGAAAAGGGAGAAAAATTAGTTTGGAAAAGGCGCATTCAAACTCTGGTCGGTTACTTCAAAACTGACCACCACGAGCCTTACTTTCTAGTGAGTTTTGAGTTGACAATTTCCCTGGCATGCACTAGCATGCTTGATTTTGTAAATGCAACTAGTGAATAATTCCAGAACCTAGGCTGCTGAGTAAGTGAGTGCTCACTGCTGTGCTCTACTGTAAACAAGAAACTGAATTATGATAACATATTAAATGGTTTTATTTTGCAGGTAGTCCCTGTAGTCCCTTCGTTTTACTAATAATATCACCAGAATGAGACGGAGAGCAGCATCTCCAGTATCCAGCCATGTGTCTATGAAGAGTAAAGATTCAATTTGTCAGCCTCCTGATCTCAGTAATGGAACAGTGACCTCTAACACCAGGTGTGATATCGTTAGTATCAGAAACTAAACTGAATAATGATGTAGCAGATTATTTTCTGTAGTATTGACACATTGTTTCTGTTCAAGAATTCATTTTGAAGTTTTTTTGTCATGTAGTGTCTGTCTTCACATTCTTATGGATACTTCCTAGTTTGATTTGTTGCCATAGTGTTTGATTATTCCTCACCTGTTTATTGTTTTTGTCATCATGAGTGTATAAATAGCCTTCAATTTCATTGGTTCCCTATGTTTGTGTTCTCCATTTGGAGTATTTGGAGTATTTGTCCTCCCCTTTTAGATTGTCTTCTTTTGTTTTTTTTAATCTCCCTTGCCTACACCATGACAAGTATATAATACCTGAATCAACTTTTCTATGTCTTTGCTAATTATGCCACCAGAATGAAACAGAGAACAACATCTCAAATATCCAGCTTTGTGTCTATGAAGAGTAATGACTCCATTTGTCAGCCTCCTAATCTCAGTAATGGAATAATGACCTCTTACCCTGTGTGAGTATAAACTTTTTTTTTCTAGGATTGAAATACTATTGTGCTGAGAAGAAAGAAACTAGAAAATCTAATGTATGTTTTATGCACCTTAACACTCAATGTCATGTTTTGATGGCTTTCAATGGGCTGGTTATCTTACCAACAATAAAAATCTCATATAATATTAGGTATTTTCTCTATGAATCTGTTTTTTGTCTTATTATTTGTCTATTCATCTTATTTCTTGTTCCTGTCTCTGCAGTGGCGAAGGAGAAGATCTGACCTGCACTTCTTCCTCCTGTCAGAGCCACATCAGGCAGCACAACAAAGCAGCAGCTCTGCAGACACACACACTGCTGTGGGATTCTCACCCACCAGCAGATGATGTCCTGCACAGAGTAAAAGAGACTCACAAAACCAGAATGAAGAACAAGTATGAGACTTTATTTGAAGGAATCAAACTGCAAGAGAATCAAACCCTGCTGAACAGGATCTACACACAGCTCTACATCATAGAGGGAGAGAGTGAAGGAGTGAATGAAGAACATGAGGTTGTACAAATGGAGAAACCAACCAGAACAAAACGCTCACAAGAAACTCTAATCTACTGTAATTACATCTTTAAACCCTCACCTAAACCAGGATGTGAGGAGAAAGACCAGATCAAGACTGTTCTTACTAAAGGCATTGCTGGAATCGGAAAAACCGTCTCTGTGCAGAAGTTCATTCTGGACTGGGCCGAGGGAAAAGCCAATCAGGATGTAGATTTCATGTTTGTGCTTCCATTTCGAGAGCTGAACTTGATCCGAGATCACCAGTACAGTCTTCACAGACTTCTGCTGGACTTTCATCCTGAACTTCAAGATCTGAACTCAAAGATTTATGAGGAGTGTAAAGTTGTGTTCATCTTTGATGGTCTAGATGAAAGCAGAATCACACTGATGTTTTCAGATGCTCAGAAAATTTCTGATGTGACTGACATTTCATCAGTGGGTGTGTTGATGTCAAAGCTCATGAAAGGAGAGCTGCTTCCCTCTGCTCACATCTGGATCACCTCCAGACCAGCAGCAGCCAATCAGATCCCCTCCAAATACATCAACCGTCTGACAGAGATACAGGGATTCAATGACCCTCAGAAGGAGGAATATTTAAGGAAGAGAATCAGTGATGAGCATCAAGCCAGCAGAATCATCTCACACATCAGAAGAGCACGAAGCATCCACATCATGTGTCACATACCCGTCTTCTGCTGGATCTCAGCCACTGTGCTTCAAAAGCTCCTGAAAGAAGATCTGAGTGCAGAAATCCCTCACACTCTGACTGAAATGTACATCCACTTCCTGCTGATTCAGATCAACATGAGGAATCAGAAGTATGAAGAGAGAGATCCAGAGAAACTCTTGCAGTCCAACAGAGAAGTGATTGTGAAACTTGCTGAAGTGGCTTTCAATCAGCTGATGAAGGGCAATGTGATGTTCTATGAGGAGGACCTGAGAGAGAGCGGCATAGACGTCACTGATGCCTCAGTGTATTCTGGGATTTGCACCCAGATCTTTAAGGAGGAATCTGTGATTTTTCAGAGGAAAGTCTACAGCTTCATACATCTGAGTTTTCAGGAGTTTCTTGCTGCTTTCTATGTGTTTTACTCCCATGTAATTAAGAAGAAAGAATCACTACAGTTGTTTCTGGGCAGTTCATATGAGATATACAGGTCTGAGGACAACTCTCTGTGTGAACTACTAAAACCAGCAGTTTATAAAACTCTTAACAGTGAAAACGGACACCTAGATCTTTTTCTCAGGTTCCTGCTGGGTGTCTCACTGGAGTCCAACCAGAGACTTTTAGAGGATCTACTGATAAGAACAGAGAACAGCTCAGAGAGCATTAAGAAAACCACATGCTACATTAAAGACAAAATCAAAGATAGTCGTTTTCTCTTAGATAGCAGATCCATCAATCTGTTCCTCTGTCTGCTGGAAATGAAGGATCAGACTCTGTTCACAGAGATTCAGGAGTTTGTGAAATCAGACAAACACTCAGAAGAGAAACTCTCTCCTGCTCACTGCTCAGCAATTGCCTACATGCTTCAGATGTCGGAGGAGCCGCTGGATGAGTTGGACCTCAGGAAATACAACACATCAGATGTGGGTAGAGAAAGACTTTTACCCGCTGTGAACAACTGCAGAAAAGTTATGTGAGTCTTCACATGATTCAGTAATATTATGCATGGGAAGACATGACTTGATATTCAGAAAAACTGTGTTGTAACAAGTATCACAATTATCTCAAGTATCCCAAAAATCATGACATAACACAATCAAGCAGCGCACAAAAGGGCCAAAGTAACTCACCCTAAATTGCCGCTACTTTTAAATCTTTAGCCATTCTAAGCACTGGTGAGATCATGTCTGCAGTATTTTGTTGTCCAAAGCAATGTTGCTTTTGCACATTTTTGCAACTTCAGAGAAATTAAAATGAAAAGGATACCAGAAGGTCATACATATAAATGACAGCATAAGTGATAGTTCTTCCAGAAATAACCCTACTATTTCTTTTTCTTTCTTTCTTTCATATTCTATTAATATTTACTCTTTCTGGTACAACTGACTATTGCCAGAGTACTTTGTCTTGTGAACTCCACATTGATATCTTATAGATAGATTTGGATATTTTTAACAAATCACAGCACTCTAATGTTAATCTTGTTAGACAGCAATAGTAACTTCAGACGGGACAAGACAAGACAACAAGTGCTGGCGTTTCTCACGAGAGGTCATTGAATAATCCGACAACAAGACAGGGCTAGGAAGAGGGAATAAGAAGCAGAGAAAATCAAGAGGAAAACAGGGACAGGTGAGGAGAAGGGAATGAAAGGGGAACCAGCTGAAAGAGATAATGAGCGGAGAAGTGGAAGTGTGTGCGTGAGAGTGTGTGACCACAAGAGGGAGACAGAGAAAGAGGGAAAAAGCCAGGATCATGACAAATCTATTTTGATGGCTTCATACTTTAGATTTGATTGCTACATCAGATGTTAAAAGCAAAGTTCACCTAAAATTAATATTTTGTCATCATTTACACATCCTTACGTCATTTAAAATCTCTATGCATTTCTCCTGTAGAACACAAAATATGATATTTTGAAAAATGTTTAATCTGTTTTTGTCAATGCAGTGAAAGTCCAATGGGGACAACAAAATTGGTCCCCACTGACTATCATTTTGTGAACAAAAATCACTTGCAATGATGATGCATTGTACATGCACTCATACAACTCATGCTATGAAGCTGATGCTGGCTTGCCACATTTCCTTAAAAAAATTTAATGTGTCCTTGGCAGTGATGCAGCTTTCTTCAGGTGTTCTGGATCAATGATAATTAGAGCACTGATGCTTTGATGTCACAGATCATTAATCTTGAACAACATAAGACAGTTGTAGAGAATTTTATTGTAATATTTCTGTTCTTCCACTATTACAGACTTGCAGGCTGTAATCTCAGTGATGAATGCTGTGAAAGTGCGGCCTTAGTTCTACAATCATCAGACTCTCTTCTGAGAGAGCTGGATCTGAGTAACAATAACCTGCAGGACAGAAAGAACAGTCCACAGAGTCAACTGGAGAAACCAAGGTTTGAGATTTTCATTTAAAAAGTACTGATTATAGTACTGATGATGCAATAACTTTACAAATCATCTTCTTTTTCAAAATGTTGTACACACTGTGTACAGCACTGACAAAACCAATATATCTAGCTCAGGCCATTGAAGCCTGGTTATATGGTAAAAGCAGCACTTGGCACATAGCTTGTGTCTTAAAACCTGTATGCATACAGGTGACAGCGGTGAATGCCTTTCCAGGCATCTGTAAGGCAAGTTTAGAGATTTAAGAATAAGTGGCACTAAATCGCTGGAGTCCAGCATGGCTTGTGTATATTCAGTATTGTACTGCCCATTCAGGTGCTCCTCTCAGACAGGAGCACTGGCTGACACTGAAGGGTGCACCCCGAAACCAAGTGTGCATACATCTGCTTTGCCTCTTCTTGTGGCTTAGCTAACATTGCCTGGTGCCGGTGGGGTGCCCTCCGCAAGTCACCTCTCTGGTAAATTTCTACAAGCTCAGTCACTTTCACCAGCTTGAAATTTACAGCTGGTGAAAGTGACTGAATTTACAGGAATTTACTAGCAAAAAAGTTGTCAGTTAAAGTCCTGTAAAAAAATATTTATTGAAATTGACAGCAAATTACTGACTTTCACTGGTAACAACAATTTTACTTTTTCAACTACAGAAAATCTTAACAAAATCACAGTCACAAAATAACTACAACAACGCTTAAAACTTTAAAACAATTTTCTGGGTTCAATAAAAGTTAAAGGGATAGTTCACTCTAAAATTTTTATAAAAATTTTATAATTTTTTTTATAAAAAAGCACTGTATGTGACTTACATCAGTCTGATGAATGTCTGCTTCAATTTTTTCTTTGAAGTGTGTCAGCATCAGAAGGACCACACATGGGATGAAACCTGATGCTCCACTGTCATCATACTTCATTAGTATGCGCTGCATCTCATCTGCATTTTTCAAGTTTATTCAGAATGGTTATGTTTGTAAGGGATTTAAAGTGGTTATACAATTATTTGGACGTAAAAAGATATGGCCAGTCATTTTTCAAGTCAGCAATCGATGGTGGTGGTCAAGCGTTGATGGATTCTTTGTTGTAGGTAGTAAGTTGCCTTCATTAACTGACTGAGATGTCCTCTCTCAGCCTGGCTGGCCCCTCAGTACTGTGGAAGTCTTTCATTTCTTTTTGTTTTTCTTGGAGACTCTCCTCAGATTCTTCTAGAGGACATTCTGCCATCTCACACAACCATACTGGTCTGCAGGTCCTGGGGCAATATCTTCTGCTGTTGATTTTGAGGTCTTTTTCTGTTTCCTGTGTCTTGACCTAAAGCAGCCATGATAAACATGCTCGACTCTTGTTTTTAGTTGAGTCAGAGTAGATCCATAGCTAGTACAAATTCTTGTGCCATTTCTCAGGACATCAGCAAAACTTTGTGAATACTGTTTAATGATCTTTTTTGCAACAATCAAGTGTCACTCCCTAAAAAGAAACAGGGAGAAATAAGGAGTGATGCTGTGATGTTTCCTCAGTGAGAACATTTTCTCTTATATTTTATATACACACAACACACAACATGTTGGTCACAGTAATGTATATACTTCCTTTGTGTTGCAAATATGTTAACCTATAACCATATGCAAAGTTTACCTGAAACATTTCTCATTCTTTTTCCCACTATCAGTAAATAAAATATAAATGCAGTTGAGTATACTCTCACAAAACTCGTAACAGTTGCAAAATAAACAGTATGGAATATCAAATAAAATACATGTGCGATACAAGTTTTACAAAATAGTGAAAAAAAACTAAAACTTTACGGAACTAAAAAAAAGTCTAAAATAACCAAGGCTCAGGCAATGTCAATACTAAACCACTGCATGCAAACACAAGCAATCTTGGCACAGCAGCCCAAAATTTTTTGTTGCATTCTCCGGGCCTTTCTTTCAGCAAATTTGTCCACTATGTCTTTGTTGTTTAATTCACGACTTCGTGCATTCTCAGTGGAAAGCCCTGCCAGTCCCGATAGTTTGTTCTGCAACATGGTGCTCAGCAAAAAAAAAAAAACAAGTTATTGGTGTGCATGTGATTTTTAAAAATCTTATTGATAGTATTTTTTTTTAATCTCCACATGGCGCAGTTGACTGCTACTTGCGAAAACAAGCCGTGATACGTCCACTCCATAACATGTGAAAGTCTATGGTTATAGCACCACTTAGCAGTCAAGAGTAGAAATTAATTTCCCGCCGAAATCCGCAACGGTACCTGCGGCAACAAAAAAGCATTCGGGCTGAGTACCATCTGTACGCCTAACAAAGATCTGATTCAGTGTGGTAATTGTAGATTGTTGTCTCTTTTAAACTGTGACATGAAATTGTTCGCTAAAGTTTTGGCCTCACATTTAGAAGCATTAATGATTAAACTGGTGCATAACAATCAGTTTTATTAAATCTCACCTTGCAGCTGATAATGTTTGTCGGTTATTGCATATTATACACACGGCTAGTGGAATGGACATATTGTGCACAACTATGTCCTTGGATGCTGAGAAAGCCTTCAATAGGCTTGAATGGTATTCCCTTTGGTCAGCATTGGAACGCTTTGGTTTAGGCCGAGACTATATCAGTATGGTTAAAGTACTATATGCCAGTCCTTCTGTAGTGGTCATGACAGGTGGCATCCCCTCTCCAAAGTTTTCTATATTACGCTGGACGTGTCAAGGCTGCCCCCTCTCGCCACTCTTGTTCCCTTTCGAAAGGGAACTCAACACTGTGTTTACCGCATATGAGGACAGGAGATGGCTGTTGAAGAGGAAGCAGATGAGCCTGGACGTGTCAGGGCTGCCCCCTCTTGCCACTCTTGATCCCTTTCGAAAGGGAACTCAACACTGCGTTAACCGCATATGAGGACACGAGATGGCTGTTGAAGAGGAAGCAGGCTCAAATGCTTCCTCTTCAACAGCCATCTCTTGTCCTCATAAACGCAGTGTTGAGTTCCCTGTTCTCAGGGAACCATGGTTACATACGTAACCTGAGACATTTTACCTCTCTCTTGAGCCTCTTGCTCAGAAAATTTAGTCATATCACTTTTAGTAATACTTCCCATAGAATTTCACAATATGCAGATGACAGCTAAGTCTATTCATCATATTTTGTCAGTCTTTAACTCTTTTAGCCAATTCTCTGGGTATAAGGATTAATTGGAATAAATCTGCATTGATGCACTTAAATAATTTATCTGTTAATTTGGTTTTATCATGTTTTATTCTGAATGTTACATTACTGAATGTTTTAGATATTTGGGTGTGGACATCTCTCCTTCTCTGGCACACTATAGCTTTGAAAAATTTCCAGGGTATATATTATTGGTCAACATTATCTTTATCTTTACAAGCCCGGGTTTCTGTCATTAAAATTGATATTTTACCATGCATTATATTTTTTTTGTCACCACATTTAGATTATTGGTCTAAATTGCAAAGATTAACTTCTAAATTCATATGGAACGGCAAGCCTCCCTGTATAAAATATTCAACACTGCAGTGTTGCAAGGATGCCAGCGGACTTGCACTGACTTTGAAGGTCCCGTTCTTCGTGATCCCATGTTTCAAACTTTAGTTAGTGTGTAATGTTGTTGTTAGAGTATAAATAAAATCTGTAAAATTTTAAAGCTCAAAGTTCAATGCCAAGCGAGATATTTTATTTAACAGAAGTCGCCTACATCGAACGGCCAGTTTGGACTACATCCCTCTACTTCCTTCTTTAATGACGTCACTAAAACAGTTTTTTGACTAACCTCCGCCCACAGGAATACACAAGAGTTGCGTTTGTAGAGTGTGTTTGTCGCCATGTCGTCGAAACGCTGTTATTTTCATCCCGCAGTCCAATCACCGGGTCTGATTCCGGCTCAGATTGATAGGGTAAAATTAAAGACATGTTTACAATAACACTGAGCGCATGCATCTCCACGTTATGGTAAGAGGCGTGACTTTTCCGGGCACGGTGCGCTCAGAGCTGTCGAATCACAACACAGGAACCGCTGGCACAATCAGAACTCGTTACATATTTCTGAAGGAGGGACTTCATAGAACAAGGAAGTCATCAGCCCGTTTTTATGACAGTGGAAACAGCGGTATACAGATAAGTAAATTATGTGAAAAATACTGTGTTTTTTTACACGCGAAACATGAACACATGTTATATTGCACACTATAAACACAATCAAAGCTTCAAAAAAAACACGAAAAACGGGACCTTTAAGCTTTATCATTGGACGTTTACTTTGCAACCTCTCACAGTCTGACTGAATCCTGACTCGACTGTATTTTGGCAACTGATTGAATTTAATCTGGCTTTACCATATAGATTACAGGATTTGATTTAATGCAACATTCTGTTAAAGAATGTGAAACAATGTTTTGGTCCTATAATTACATATCTTCTTTCTAGCTGGTGGGCTACCTCAAAGTTTTCCCATAATGATCATAATTGGCATTCCAATTCCCCATTATTCTGTAATCATAAACTTCTTTCAGATAATAAACCTTTTGTTTTCTCTGACTGGAGTGATAGAGGGATCAATGTTTTGGCCGATGTTTGGGGGGACAATGGTTTACAGTCCTTTAAGGATTTACGTGCAAAATATAATCTACCAGGCATTTTTTCTTCTTTTATCTGTGCTTGAGATCTGCCATGCACGCATATGGGGTCCCTTGGGGCTCTAGTATTCCATCTCACCTTACGTAAATTGCTTACTTCATTATGAGGGTACAAGGGGTATGGTTTCGTTGTTGTTGATTTCTTAGGATCTGCCAATTGAGGATTCAATGTGGGCAAACCTCAAACAGATTTTCTCTAAAAATCCTAATCATCAATTGATTCATTTGAAGATGATTCATATGATGTATCTCACTCCCAGGAATTATCATCTAATAAAGATTTCCACCTCCCTTACATGTAAGTTTTGTTACATATATGCATATGTTTTGGGATTGCCCTGAAATCAGCAAATTCTGGAGACAGGTTTCGACAACTTTGAAGGACATTTTAGAGTTTGAGGTAGCTTGTCTGAGACTTTTGCTTCTAACTGATGATTCCTCCACTTTCTCTCTAACTCAGAAAATGTTTTTCTGTGGACTTACTGCTGCTAAAAAAAAAATGCTCGCCTTGCACTGGAAACCTCCACACTCTCTAGCATGGACTCACTGGATGCAGTCTTTTTTGGACATTGCAAACATGGAGCTTCTCAGAAAACTGTCTCGGCATGGCAAGATGCAATTTCGAAAATCAGTGAACGGTTGTAAGATCTATGTCTCATGTCTTACTCTATGCTTTCATTTACTGTATTTGGTTTCTGTTTTTGCATTATTTTTAGACTGTTTAAGTGTGTTATCAAGGTATTATTGGGAGAAGGGGATGGGGGGGGGTTTGGTCGCCTTGGGAATGTGGGAGGGCAACATAGGGAGGGAGGAGTGTCAAGAGTGATCTTTGTTTATTTTTATTTTTGTATGTTAAAGGGTGTTACGGTATGCTGGTGTAGAGATGAGGCAGATACGGATTTCCACAATTACACGTAATATTTAATGAACAAAAGGCAAGGAGAACCAAACATACACTCTATACAACATTCAGAACGGACAAGGAGTGAAGGGAGTGAGTGCAATATAAAGGGAGTGCTGATAACAGAGTCCAGGTGCAGGTGATCCGTGAAGCTGAGGAGCTGACGAGGGAAGTGAGTGCAGGTGAGGAGACAAGAGGATCATGGGATTTGGAGTCCGGGAGACAAGGGATTCGTGACAGTACCTCCCCCTCCCGGTAGGCGCGACCTCGCGCCGTAGATAGAACACCGGGGAGGGGGGGTGGGCGCCCTGGAGACCTCATGCCGGTGCAGGGAGAGGCATGGGTAGGAGTGGAGGTCTCCAGGGCGGGTCTATGAGCCATGGCGGGTTAGGTACAGCGGGCAGCCATGGCGGGTCAGGTGCAGTGGGCTGCCATGGCGGGTCAGGTACAGCGGGCAGCCACGGCGGGTCAGGTGCAGTGGGCGGCCACGGCGGGTCAGGTGGAGTGGGCTGCCATGGCGGGTCAGGTACAGCGGGCAGCCACGGCGGGTCAGGTGCAGTGGGCGGCCACGGCAGGTCAGGTGCAGCGGGCAGCCACGGCGGGTCAGGTGCAGTGGGCAGCCACGGCGGGTCAGGTGCAGTGGGCAGCCACGGCGGGTCAGGAGACGTGGGCTGCCACGGCAGTGTTCGGAGCCCACCCCCATGTGTGGCGCCCACATGTCCCCCACCCACGGGTACTTGGCCCCCCCCAAAAAATACTTGGGGAGGTTTAGGATAGTAACAAGGATTCCCTGAGACATCATGGATATGTGGGTGGAGGAGCATGGAGCTGGCTTGGCGGCGCGTGGAGTGGCTGTTTCGGCTGCGGCGACTGGGGCGGCTGGCTCGGCGACTGGGGCAGGAGCGGAGGGCTCGGCGACTGAGGCAGGGGATACTGGCTCGGCGGCGGCGGCTGGAGCTGAGGGCTCGCCGGCTGAGACTGGGGATACTGGCTCGGCGGCTGGAGCTGAGGGCTCGGCGGCGGCGGCGGCTGGAGCTGAGGGCTCGGCGGCGGCGGCGGCTGGAGCAGAGGGCTCGGCGGCGGCGGCTGGAGCTGAGGGCTCGGCGGCGGCGGCGGCTGGAGCTGAGGGCTCGGCGGCGGCGGCTGGAGCAGAGGGCCAGTCCATCCCCTCATACTCCACCAGAATCCCTACTGCCACTGGAGCGTGCTCTGAGAGGGCTGGAGCGTGCTCGGAGAGGACTGGAGCATGCTCGGAGAGGACTGGAGCGTGCTTCTTCCTCCTCCTCCGCCTTCTGGGCCCAATGGAGGATTGTGGGTCCAGCGTAGACCAGGAAATCAGTTCACTGGAGGGATATGTGGAGGAAGGAGTCTGACCAACTGGCCTGGCCACCTCTGTTTCCGGAGGGACTGGACGGGATTGACACATATCCGGAACCTCATCGACACAGAAATTAGAACCGTTTAAATACAAAATTAGATTAATGGTTTCGCTCAAGGAAAAAGAATTTTCAGGTTCATCAAAACGGATAGTGTCATCGTCCAGTCCGTCCAGAAACAGGGTGTTCAAAAGTGCATCTGACCAGTTAGTCAGGAAAGCAAGCTCTACAAACTCCTCCACATACCTCTCCAGTGAACGTCCAATCTGGAAGAGCCCGATGAGTTGGTCCGCCGATGACATTGTAGAGAGAGGCACTGGAGAAGCTGGAGCCACCGCATGAAGGAAGATTCCCATCTTCTTAATTGTGGAAGTCCAACGGTATTGGTCCGTTCTTCTGTTACGGTATGCTGGTGTAGAGATGAGGCAGATACGGATTTCCACAATTACACGTAATATTTAATGAACAAAAGGCAAGGAGAACCAAACATACACTCTATACAACATTCAGAATGGACAAGGAGTGAAGGGAGTGAGTGCAATATAAAGGGAGTGCTGATAACAGAGTCCAGGTGCAGGTGATCCGTGAAGCTGAGGAGCTGACGAGGGAAGTGAGTGCAGGTGAGGAGACAAGAGGATCATGGGATTTGGAGTCCGGGAGACAAGGGATCCGTGACAAAGGGGTGGTTCAGTGGTTTTTTTTCTAGGCTTGATTGTGTTTTTGGGGCACAGTTTAACATGTCTAACATGCTTCAGTGGAAATGTAAATAATGGCGTCTATATTGCTGTATCAAATTGAGCCGAATCAGACCCAGATGAATAAGGTAAAGCAGAACCTCTGCAATCACGGCTTTTAAAGGACATTTATGAATGGTATTTCATTTTTTTTTTTTGTCAAAATGTTTAGATATGCTGTCACTGCTGTTTGATAGCTTTCAATATAAAGTTTCATCCTGATTAAAGCTTTACTGTAGCCGAATACATGACTGAGTAGTAGCATTTTTGTAAAGGTATCGTTTAATTTATAGCATGAACAACTCTTTGTCTATGAACATAGAAGTTTGTTGCTGTTTGTAGAATTTAGCTAACTGGCTAACGAAGGCAAAAACGCGTTGGTCTTTGTTTACGTCCTTAATGCAACCAAAAAATAGCAACAGAACTTACACATTTAAAAGACATGTACAAATAATAAAACATACTTACAGTTTTTAGCCAATAAAAAGCAGCTTCTGCTTTTAAAATGGGAACTGCTCCATCTTTCAGTAAAATATCACAGATTATAATGGGTTCTATTATCTTTTGACGCGTTGCGCCGCTCGTGTCTGGTGTACACAACTCTTCCGCTTCCATTATGCCACGCGACATGGCATCGCCCACTTTGTTGCGTGTTCCGGGGGCAGTGTTTTGCAGGGTTTATGATGTCACCAACCTGGGAAGAAGCTTGTTGTAGTCCAAACCTGTCGTTTTTGTAGGCATTAAACTACAATAACTTTAAAAGAGAATATCTCTGTTTGCATTGAACTTTCAGCGCTGTAACTTTGCAGATAGTTTATGCTCAAGCAGCAACATTACACACTAACTAAAGTTAAAAAAGTGAAATCGCAACGAACCACCCCTTTAAGACACTATAACACAATAAAACGTTTTAAAAATAAAAATAAAACATTTGTACTGAAAAAAGTTGCATTTTACTCTGTCCTCACTCAAAACATATATTATGCCAGAAACATGCATTAAACCCACCTTGCTTGGATTATCTTTATGATGCCTTTAAGTCCTTTATGAAGCTTGGAAGTGTTGAGCCACATTGAACTACATTGTATGAACACAATCACACATCTCCTTCAAAATTTCTTTGTTAATGTTACACACACACACACACACACACACACACACAAGTATTAGGACTTTGATACAGCATACAGGTGAGAAAACATGTGAGGTCTTCTTTTTAATCTTTCATGTCAAGTACTTTTCTAATAATGATCTGGGCAGAGTTTCCCAAAAGCATCGTAAGCTTAAGTTGATCGTAGCTCTATTGAAACCAATGGAGCTACGATCAACTTAGGCTTACGATGCTTTTGGGAAACGCTACCCAGGAAGATGACCATGACATACCTTGTACATTCCACGCATTGAGGAGCCGACGACACTGTATCAGAGTCCTGCACGTGGGCGGGTGACCCACTAATAGTTGATGTAACTGGTGGAATAATATTTACTGTGTCGGGTGTTGTGCAGGTGCAGGTCCGATGGGCGGACTGCGGGTTCAATACCCAAGACTCAATTCGGTACATTTGACAGCTGATTTCAAATGGTCCCTTGCTCATTTTGGTTTACGCTCTGTCTGAAAACTGTTAAAGGCAGTGTTGAGCATTGTAGCCAATTGTGCCGTGACTGATTGACAGCTATGATGATTATATACTGACATGAGTGATTGGGAGTGAACGCTGGTGCGAACTGCTTCTCCTGTTCTCTAACGGCTTTATTTTGTTTTGTATTTATTGTTTGATTACTGTTGCCTTTCCTGGTTGTTTTAACTAAACTGATCAAAGGACTGTTTTACCCAAAAAGAAAAACATCAACAATTCAGTGTCTTTTAAACTTGTACCTGACTGATTATTCTGACGCTTTTGATAAAGGTCTCTGGCAACGCTCCCTTCTTACAGAGCTATCCCAGAGTTTGTTTATATGTTATTTAATCTATCATCCAATGACATCGACACTTTAATATATTACGGCAGAATTTTTCTCATTGCGATTCTGCGTCACTGAACAACCGCCAACTCTTCAGTCTCACCAGGATATTATTTACTATCCTCGGTAGAAGTACATCCATCGCGGGTCATGATGGAATTATATCTACAATGACACAGGTCCAATACGATTGTTCTGGTCATCCACTCCATGTCCTTCAAAGAAGTTAAGATGGACAGTTGACCACAGTGTGTTAGCCAACATAGTCAGAACAGCTAGCATCAAATCCGGTATCTTACTTTGGTTTATTCAATATTCACTCAATCTTCTGAATGAAAAGCTTGATTCCCTCTGTTTATTGGACTGAAACATGGCATGATTTCTCACAGCTTAATCAAACTGTTCCTCCGGGCTTTGTTTACACCTGTCAACCCCCGTGACTCTGGCTGAGGAGGAGGGCTTGCAATACTTTATAATCAGAAGTGGAAAGTCTCTCCCATAACCGTGCCTTTGTATGAATCATTTGAGTCCATTGTTTTACAAATGAACAGACCTGTTCCTACTGTTGTAGCCACTGTTTATCGTCCACCCAGGAACAATACAATTTTTTTTTTTAAATGATTTTTTTTTTTTTTTTACTTTACTGTGTTCTTACATCTTGCAATGTTATTATATTGGGTGATTTTAATATACACATGGACAATGTCAATAACACTCTCACCAGGGATTTAATATCATGCCTTGATAGTTTTGGAATACAACAATTTGTTTATTTTCCAACTCACTGTAAAGGTCACATTCTTGACCTTATTTGCTGCTTTGGTGTAACTCCTAATTGTCTTGCACTGAATTTGCCCATATCAGATCAGTTAATATATCAGTTAATAAGTGGAATAAGTGAAGAATATCATTCAGTGTTAACTTAATGGTAGAAAAAATCAACATGAGTCGTTCCATCTCATTTCAGAATATTAAGAACATTAATCAATCTGCTCTGTCTGATGGAATTTCTTCAGGAGAGATGCTTTTCTATTCCGGATGACTTGGTTTCCTTGTTTCCACCTGTAAAAATTTGGACTAAAACTGGAACTTGGAATAAAACTGGAGTTTCTGTTAATAAAGATAAGTGTACAGATCACATGCTTTATTACAAGAATGCTCAGCTAAACAGTTAACAGCTAAATCTGATAACTATTCTACTATAATTAGGTCAGATGAGCGAACATGAGATCTCACCTAAATTCTAGTGATTTATGTAACAAATTTATTACCTTTTTTAACACTAAAATTGACAATATTCATCAACAATTAACTCATCAGAATAACTTGGCATGTGATCTGTTGTATCTGCCTTCCCATGATTCTCTTCTTTCTTTATTTTATAGTTTTGAACATCCAACTGTTGATGAAATATCAGGTCTTATCTGACAATCTAAGTCTTCCACCTGTCAGTTAGATTCGCTCCCTACTCACTTGGTCAAAGCCTGTTTATCTTCTTTATCTGGTATAGTAACTAATATTATACATTCTTCTCTCACCTCTGGGGTTGTTCCTTCATCTTTTAAGGTTGCTGTAATAACCCTAATAATTTTTCCAACTTTCGCCCAATTTCCAATCTACCTTTTCTTTCAAAAATCTTGTAAAGGGTTGTTGCATTTTAGGTTTATGCTCACCTTTTAAAAATAGCCTGTTTGAAAAATTTCAGTCCAGTTTCGTCCACTGCATAGTACAGAGACTGCCATGGTAAAAGTTGTTAATGATCTGCTGATGGCAGCTGATTCTGGACTCTTAACTATATTTATCCTACTTGACCTAAGTGCGGCCTTTGATACTATTTTCCATCAAGTTCTTTTAGATACATTATTCTCTGTAGGCATCACTGGTATCCTTCTCACCTGGTTTAGATCTTATCTCTCTGGACGCACTCAGTTTGTCCTAGCTTAAAAATTTCAGATCATACTTTTCATCTGTTACCACTGGTGTTCCTCAAGGCTTTGTTTTAAGCCCTCTTTTGTTTATCATTTACTTATTACCTCTTGGTTATATTTTTAGGAAATATGGCATTAGTTTTCATTGCTATGTGGGCAACACCCAGCTCCATTTGTCCTCCAAACCAAATCCTACTCTTCTTTCTTTCTTCTTCTCTCTTGGATTGTCTAGAAGAGATTAAATCCTGGTTTTCACACAGTTTCCTCAAGCTGAATATTGATAAAACAAAGGTTCTTCTTGTTGGCACTAAATCCAATTTGGCAAAATCCATTAGCTTTTCAATCTCCATTAATAATTCTATGATCTCTCATCTTCTCAGGTTAAGAGTCTTGGTGTCGTCCTTGATAGTACTTTGACTTTTGAAACACATGTGAACAATATTACTCGGTCTGCATATTTCCACCTATGGAACATCAGGCGTCTTCACCCATTTCTCACACCCAATTCCACAGCCATTCTTGTACACACTCTAGTCACTTCACGCATTGATTATTGTAACTCTCTTCTATTTTGGTTACCTCACAAACTTCTTCATATACTTCAGTTGGTCCAGAACTCAGCTGCCTATACAAGAAAGTGATTGTCTGACTACTTTTAAATCTTAAAACGTATCTATTTAAATTAGCTTTCTCTGATCAATTTTAAATGATCTAATGTTAACCGTTAAATCCATACCTCGGGTCTTTATCGACCCGGGACATTCACTACCCTCCTCCTCATTAATTGTTCAAAGTTAGACATCAACCATCTTGGTATTCCTCAATCAATTTATTATAGAGAATATAACCTGAAAAAAATATGTCCATTAAAAACGGTAAAGAAATGCTAAATACTTTGCTATTGTGGTGTAATAATCTGTTTGGTTGTAAAATGTTGGCTATTGCCTGTATTAATTGAAATCGAATGAAATAGATACCTGTGGAATTGTTCACAGGCAGCATACGCAGTTCAACAAATAAAGATCTTCATTACTGGCAAACAATAGGATGCATTTGCAGATTTGCTTTTAATTGACTGTAGGTCCACTCCCACTTCATCCAACGCTCTGAGTGAGAATGAGAAACCGCTTCAGACGATTCAGTGCATGCAGGGAACTGAACAAATCATTCAAACTGATTTGCGAAACAATTTAGACAGTTTTGCCAACTTGTTTGATCAAGTCTTTGAACAGAATCGTCTCAAAAGAGGGATTCATTTGTGAATGGGGCATCGGTTATGAAAAAAAAAAGAGACAGTGCATGTGGAATAAACTATGCATTTCTTAACATGTATACAGTATTGCATTAAAATAAAGTAACAAGAGGAATGTCGCCCATACATATTTTTCATTACAAATGTACTCAAGTTAAAGTAAAAGTATCCACATTTAAATCTACTCTAAAAAGTACAAATTTTCCCAAAAACTACTCAAGTAAATGTAATGAAGTAAATGTACTTCGTTACTCTCCACATGTCTGATACACAATGATGAAGTGTTGTTTCATTCAGACAGAACACGAAAGAACAGGCAAAACATGAAATGGCTCAGAGATTTACTGCAGAGCAAATACTGAATGCAATCAAATATGAGTGTCACTTTCACTTGATGGAGGATCTGGTGAAGCTTTCAGCGATCAAAATATTGATTTTGAAGATGTTGAAAATGATAGTTTTGAGAATATGTTTGAGATCGCAAATGGGCTCATATTCGCGATCTCAAAAATATTCTCAAAACTATAATTTGCTGAATGTACTGGGAAATGAGCTCTGATGAGGACAGTGATGATGGCATAAAACATCTGCTCAAAATGAACCCCTCCAAGCTCCAAAAGGTAACAAAATATGCTGTATTTTATTCTTCTGTAATGTTTATTCTAATATTAGGGGAGTTTTATATTATTGCGACAGGTGGAGATCCATCCGTGTTAGATATAGATCCAGGTCGCTAAAGACCCGAATATGTAAGAATGATTGGCGAAACATTCATGTATTTAAGGGTTAAACGGCTGTTGTTTTGTTGTATTGCTATCTTGATTTTTATGACTATCACTCAAATGTATGGTGTCCTTGAGTGTTTTGAAAGGCGCCTTTAAATAAAATTTATTATTATTATTATTAATATTATTTTATTATATGAAGGGGAGCGTGCTTTGCTCGCTTTCTGTATTTATTCTATTCACAATTTTAATAAAAGTTTTAGCCTGTTTTTCATGCTGCTAAAAAGAGTACCATTGGCCAGGTAAACACAGTTGATATTCAGAAGAGACAATCACGTTTAAATGCAGAGTGAATCTGCTAAAATATTGTTTAGTAGATTTAAGCTTACAGATGTGTGATACTGATTTTATACAATAGTTCAATAAACAAGAAGTTAATATTGTGTTATTTTAGACACAATATTGTCTGTTTTTTCCAAAAAAAAAAAAAATATAAAGACAAAGCAAAACTGTTAATCTCCAATCAACACACAGCAGCATTTAATTTAATTAAAAAATAATTTCATATTTCCATAGTAATAAAAAAATAAAAAAGACATGAAAGGTGTAGTTAACCCAAAAAGTCAGTTATCATTTATCATCCAAAATAGTATGTGTAATAAATTCTGTGTTGAACCAAATAAAATATTTCTTGCTGAATCTACTTTTTGTAATGTCTATTTGATGCTTTACACAATAATGACTTTAAATTATTTTTTGGGGGGTAATTTGTCAGCTAAATTTGATGTGCGATTAATTTACGATTAGATTAATTAATCGCCACATCATGTAATTAATTAGATTTTAAAAAATAATAATCACTTGACTGTCCTAATTATTATATCGTTCACAGCTAATTGCTTTATGTTCAATTTAGCTATGACGCAGGCCTAAGTTAAACACTGGTTTTACATGCTCTCAATAATAAATTCAAACTGGTGAAATAAATGAGAAAATTGCAGCATCCAACAATGTTAATATCTTATATTCTAATGTTTTTCATCAGCAAAGCTGACTGCATGTATGTATTTACTGTATGTAGTTTTGTCTCACCAGCACAGTTATGTTGTGTCTGTCAAATGGCAAATGCTCTAAAAATACTCTAGAGAGAGCAAAGGCGAATAAAACTTTAATAAACTGTAGCATTCATCCACATTGGCATGACATTTATGATGTTTTTAGTTTAGTTCCGGTTCATTTCGCCCCCTGAAACCCGCTATGGCGCACCCTGTCGCGATTCTCTGCCTGAAACAAGAAATTTAAAGTTAATGACACATTCCTTTACTAAATAAACATAGCGTTTCGAGAAAAAAAAGGAATTTAGTTCTTTTACATTCCTCTAAATGTCCTGATAACACACAGTTGTTAACTACAAATTGATCAAATTTATTACATCTAGGGATGCACTGATACCATTTTTTAAGGACTGAGTACGAGTACCGATACTTTTTTCTATTACTCGCTGATACCGATACCGATGCCTATACATTTATTATTTTCTCTCTCTCTCTCTCTTTTTTTTTTGTTTGTTTTGGTGGTGTTGCAGTTTGCACAGTGAGACTAATGAATATAGGACAACTTCTTTATTATTACTCTAATGAAAAAAGTAATAATTTTTATGTGCTTGTCACAAACTTAAAGAACAAAAATTTCACAGTGTCCAATAACCTTCAAAGGACATAATTACCAATATATATAATTGTTGTTATATAAAAATAAATTTACAAACAAATTACAAACAATACAACAAATACTATAGAGATACAAATTAAATAAACTTGTTTTTCAGATACAGAAGGTTTATTTACCATGTATACATTTATTTAACATATTTTGCAAATTTTTTTAGGGTGGGCGAGATTAACATTAATGGCAAATATAGGCTAAAAGGAAGAGCGACGGTGAAGGACGAGAGAGGACCAGGCCCTTTATTTTATGTTTATTATGTTTTTGGCCGGCAACGTCCGTGAGGGTCTGCCGAATCCTTTGTTTATGGATACTGCTCCTTCTTCCCATACATACACGTAGGTCCCTTTAAGACCTGTTTTCACCCAAATGTTTACGTCTACTTAAGCCATAACTGACTGTATTTACGTGAGATACTCCACACGATGGTTCATTTTGACAAATATTTGTGCATTTGACCATTCAGGTGTGAGGAGAACTGATCGCGCGCTGTCTGAGAGAACTGGGATTGCGCGCAAGAAAGAGAGAGAGCGCTTGCGAGAGAGAGCGCTTCTGGTCTGTGTCATTCAGCGCAATTCCGCCGATCCCGCCTTCACTAATCGATAACAAATTGTGATTGAAAGCATGCAGTTCGCAATGTGTGTGTTGTCATCATTAATTTTGAAATATTTCTACACCCCTAAGGCTGACAATGTTTCTGCTGCTGCTGGTGTCTCTGTGCATGGAAAATTCTGTCAGTTATGTCACGTGAGGTATCGGTCTTGGTATCGGGGTATTTTTACGAGTACAAGTACATGAGTTTGGTATCGGTGCATCCCTAATTACATCTGACATTAGGCCTATTCTGTTCAAAATATGAATCGCTTAACATTAAATGTAATACATTAGATTTTAATATATGGATGTAAATTTAAATTAACTTAAAAATTGATTGAATAATTCCTTTTATCTTCGACCTTTCTTGCCCTGCTGCAGTCCACCAATTTTCAAACCTGAATTCAGCCCATGCAATGCCATAATTCCACATCACAGTAAGTTGTTGTAAAAACAAATGAGCTACTGTGACAACACCTCTGTAGTATTGACAATGTTCTTAGATGTAGGAAGGAAGGGGACAGGGTCGGAGTTCAACTGCTGACTGAGCTTTATTTCAGTAAATACAAACGTCAAACATCAAAACAAAATAATCCACAAAGGGCTTCACTCCAGTCTCGGCATATACAATCCACAATGGGCTTCACTGCAGCAGTGTTGTCGTGCACCAGTGGCTCAGTCAGCAGTTCCCCTCTCTCTCACCGACTCCTGCTTCTCGCTGCGTTTTATCCTGTCTCCGCACCAATTACTGAAATGAGAAACAGGTGTTCGTGATTTACATTTAACCCGCTCACTCACCAAGGATCTCCCGAAGCTCTCTCCCGTAGCAGATCTCGCTGAACCACGCCCCCCTCGCCACAACCTCCTACCTGTAAATTAATTTACTGCTGAATGGGAAATATACTGTTAACAACTGTAATACTCTGTTTGACCCATAATGCATTACGGATTACAGTAATAACTTTTAAAATGGTAAAACAGTAAGTTTCTGTAGAATTTTGCTGTAAAAATGACACCAATTTGTTATAGTGCAAGGAAGGACATGGAAGAGTGCGACCATGACTAACCTTTTTATGCTCTGTACATTTTTGGGCTGTCTAGAAGGAACCTGAGATGAGGTTACCTCAAGGTATCACGGAGGCAGCAGAAAATAATATACTCCTGGAGTTCCTGGTTACACTGCAACTCCTGTTGAAGGGATCTGATGCTTTGCCACAGAACTTAAATGATATTGAGAGAACTATTTTTTAAAGATATTTTTTTTTTGGATTGTGTGAATAGGAGAGAGGTTGAACAGGATCAGGAAAGTATCTCAAGCAGGGACTAAAACTCATGTCACCCACTATTCTGCTGCACCATAAGTCGAAGCGCTGCTCACAAACTATTTAACTATTTGATAACAATATGTGCTAAGTTTTCTATAGGAGATTAATTTAAACAATTTAAAATGTGATCATTTTGAGATGTTTGTTCAAACAAAGGGAGTTATAAAACTATTATAAATCTATACAAAATTTTGTAAGTTTTGCAAGTTGATCATGGAATGTGCTTTTGTCACCATTTTTAAGTGGCCTGTGGGATTAGTGGTGACACAGACTCCATAAGTGTCATAAATCATAATAGATGTTTTCTGTCAGAATATTGGTCAATTTTACAATTTGACAGTGCCAAATGTGTTATTATTTTCTCCCCTTCCCTGTTGCAAGTATGGCACCAGTTCTACAATCATCAGACCCCCTCTCGAGAGAGCAAGACTCAACTAACCTGCAGGAATTAGGAGAGAACATGCCACAGTGTCAACTGCGGAAACTGAGGTTTGTGATCAGTCAGGTCAGGTATCAGAAATCAAGTAAAAAATGAGTATTATTTGTTTTTTAAAGCTGCATGATGATTTTTGCACTTTGTTCTGTTTAGATTGGCTCCCTTAAAACTCTTAGGTCAATCCTTTAAAGATTTCAATTTAGCTTCACAACCATCCAGTGACCTCCTGAGAGAACTAGAGCCATATAACAATGATCAGAAGTATTCAGGAATGGAGCTGCTTTTTGCTGGCCTGATGAGTCCTTACTGCAAACTGCAGATTCTGAGGTATTTATTCCGAAGACATGCATAACACTAGCTACATTTACAATTAATTCATTCTGATTGATGAATCTGAAGTTTGAGTTTACATGAACGCTAAATAAAGGGATCAGGTTGATGTGTGTGATTATATGTCACAAGCTTCAAAATGGAATTTATTTTTTGACATGCGCACACTGCATGAATATACAGAGTTTTGCTTCTTTTTGCTTATTTTCTTTGTTTTAAAGAGTGGACTTGATTTATTTTAGATCTAATTAGATGACGAAGAGCACATGAACTATTGTGCCGTGCTGCTTATATTAATCAAACAGTAAAAACGCCCCTTCCTTCGCCCAAAACAAGGCTTCTGTTGGTGACAGTCTGAAACAAGGACTAGTGTGTTTTAAAAATTTTAGAACAACATTCAACAACAACAGCTCAGTCCTCAGGTCATACGTCACTATGACATTTCTACATCTTTGCACATTTGCAGTACTTTCTAGCAATGTTGGGCACATTACTTTAAAAAAGTAATTAGTTATAGTTACTAGTTACTTCTCACAAATAGTAAATGAGTTAGTAACTGAGTTACATCATTATAAAAGTAACTAATTACCAGGGAAAGTAACTATTGCGTTACTTAAAAAAAAAAAAAAATTCAAATATGTCAAACAACTTAATATTAAATATAATATTAAGCCCCCAATAATAAATATAAGTCTAAAATAAATAATTCTTGATCCGACTCATGATCCACTCTTGCTCACGACATGAAATTTCTCTGTACTGTACTACGTGTTGGTAGCCATTAAAGAAAACGTAGTTTCATATTTATGTTTAAATAGCCTTATGTTATGTTTTAAATTCATCTGTTTGATTATGAAAAGTGAACAGCATGAGTAAGAAAGGATACATCATAACATGCGCAATATATCGGGAGACATGGAGTGGGTCAGACATGATTTTGACCACTTCATTAAGTTTTGTTTTGTAGAAAGCCTTTCTTTAAAGAGAATTTCATATTGTAAAAATTGTATCTTCATTTTAATCAATGTTTCATCAACCAATTGCCTGGATTTAATAAATAAGAAGCAGACAATATGATCAAGGCATGGAGGCATGGGCGCGATCACTTGCGCGTGATCTGGAGCGCGTCTTATTGGCTAAATGAACCGAAACTCAGCGTATAGGCTGCTTGCCTCGTAGACATGAGAAATATATCTATCGAAAGCTTGAAATGTCTACTTTAAAACTAAATAATTCAAAATGAAAAGAAATAGGCTACTCTCTGATTATGTATTCCGAAAGAAATGTGCATTCTCTCTATAGGCGCGTCCACATGCGGAGATGACGAGAGTCAGCAATGTCAACTTCATCTTTGCTGCCGACACTGATTCAAAAAACATTAGGCTAATTTATTAAAAAACAATTAAAATGTCTTCTTGCTGTTTTTGTCACATTCATAATCATTACTTTTGCTGGTTCTTTATGGCAAGCTTTACGCTTGAGTGCTAGCCTATATTACGTAAACATTCATTATTATGGTTTATTCTCTCCAGTATTTAAGAAATTAAACTAATATAAATGTGATTTGTCAACTAATGGCTTAAATGAACAATTACTAGTCGACTAGAAAAAACATTTTTCACATATTTTCGATCCTGCATATGTCACAAAGGGTATTCTGGTTTGAGCTTGTGCTCTGCTAGCATGCTCTGTCACACACACACACACACACACACACACACACACACACACACACACACAGAGCATCGTACATTATTATACATTATTACAGAGCCTACTCGGATGAAAACTGCGTCAGTGAGCTCAATTGTAGTAATGCAGCATTTTTTTGTCTGTAACGGTAACGGCGTTGTAATGGGATAAAAAGTAATTTGTTTGATTACTCGTTACTGAAAAAAGTAATGCCGTTATTCCCATCACTGTTTTCTAGTTTCAGTTTTTAATCCAATCAAGTGTTTACATGCCCTCTCGATTGGATTAGGGGGGTCAGGTGAAATTGCAAGCACAATAAACCTCACTAGAATGGAAAATGGGCTACTTTCCTATGGACTGGAGTGAGACCATAGACATCTCTCAAGCTGTTGCAATCTTTCCTGGCACTCTGTGGCTCTTGACAGCGCCTCTGTAAAAGCAGAGAGCAGGTGAACCAATCATCTCTTCCACTTTACTAGTTACAACATGAAATAAACATGAATGAACATCTGAAGGTATGTTGAAAGATACAATACAACTTACCGAAATCCGTATCATGTCACGTGTAATTGCTCTGTGTTTTAACCGTGGAAAGATGTCAATAAAACAGCTTTTTAAAATACTCAGAAAAGCTGTTCAGTGTCCAAAAACTTGTTAGTCAGCTACAAAAATGAACTTGGAGTGGAACATTTTGCTAAATATATGCACTATGCACTAAATTTGCCATGTACTGTACCTTATAGGCCCCAAATGAATCAATACTGAATTGAAGGTAATCAAATCAAAATCCAATTGTAAGCTTCGGAATCGAAATCAAATCCAATTGTGAAATTAGTTTAAATGCCCAGCCCTAGTGCCCTAGTGTCAATAAATGTTTGTTTTTATTTTTTTATTTTTTTACTTGAAGAAAATGTTGTATTTTCCATTTATTTTCTTGTCAGAGTGCACCAGAATGCTTCGTTTACATGTTAAAATCACAACAGTTTCTCCTGGGAGAGGATGCCCCCAGACCCCCCATACCAATTCCGAAACATGATACCCTTTTCACCTCTTGTATGTTTGCAGGTCTGTAAATAGTTGTGTGTGATTATTTTGAAAATTGTTTATTCTGTTTTAGACTGGCCATCTGTAATCTCACCGATCAATGCTGCAAAGGCTTGGCCTCAGCTCTTCAGTCTTCAAACTCCTCACTGAGAGAGCTGGACCTGAGTAACAATGACCTGCAGAATTCAGGAGTGAAACTTCTCTGTGCTGGACTGAAGAGTACAAACTGTACACTAGAGATACTGAGGTATTTCATAACATTAGTTACATCATCATCTTCTTCCACTCTTGAAGTCTATGGAAGTCCATAGAACAGTGAAATGAAAAGCTGAGAACTAATAACTGTTTTATTTCCATCTTCGAGCAATTCCCATGGTCTTTATTGTTGGTGTGTGTGTCTTTGTAGATTATCTGGCTGTATGGTGACAGAGGAAGGCTGTGTTGATCTTGCTTCAGCTCTAAGGTCAAATCCTTCACACCTGAGAGAGCTGGATCTGAGCTACAATCACCCAGAAGTCTCAGGAGTGAAGCTGCTTTCTACTCTACTAAAGGATCCACACTATAAACTAGAGAAACTCAAGTATGTTGGCCATTAATATTCACATTTTCCTTTATGTGGTCATGTGCATCATTTAAACAAATGTCAGTTTGTAAAAGAGGATTGATGGGAATAAAATCTGGATAGACTTTTGGTTGGAGAGAGGTTGTAGGACCCAGAAAGGTGAGCAATAAATTTGACAGGTTTATTAGAAGATTGCACTGTAAGCCCAGAGAACAGAAATTTCTGTTGTTGCATAGTTTAAATAATTTAAATATTTTAAATGTAAAATATTTTTAATTATATATAGTCAGTGAAACATTTTTCAGTGTTTATCACCTTTGCTGAAGCATTGTCTGTTTTCTTGCAGTTTTTTAGTTTTAAAATGTCTTAAATTTTACAATATTAAGGCTTAAAGGTTAAATAATTTATAATGGGGTCTTAATTACAACAATAAATGTTTGCATGTCATTTCAGCCATACTAATGTCTAGAGAGAAAGCCATTTTACCTGTCCCTCTTTCTGTGGAATAAAGTCCTACTCAGATGTATTTGTCACAGACACGTCAGGCTCCACCGCTCACCAATCACAGCGCACCCAGTCACCAGAGTACTGATCACAAACACCTGCACCTCATCAAGCACCTCATCACAGCCAGCATAAAGAGCACTCACACACACCACTCGATGTCCGGTCTCGTTTGCATTAACTTACCTGTATGCTTACCTTAAGGACTCCCAATGATCTACTTACCTGTCTCCTGAATTCTCCTTGTGTGTTATCTCCTCTCTGTGTGAGTGCTCCTCGTCTCCAGCGTCTCCTTCGTCTCCAATTCCAAGTTCGACTCCACCTGCAACCACAAAGGAAACCATCATCACCCAGCACTTCAAGATTCTGCACTGCATCACGTATTACTCACCTGCACTTCTGCCACAACTCATACTGGTTCACAATAAAGCCCCATCTCCTGTTAAAGACTGTCTCTGTCCCTTCTGTATTGTAACAGAAGACCGGACCATAACAGCGCGAGGCCAGTATGAGTTCCCCGGATCCATTCCAAGAGCTCGTCGATGTTCTTCGACGAGCTCTCACCTCCAGCGCACCTCCACCGTCACCAGCCATCACTTCCGCAAACACCGTCACCTCTCCCTCTCCGCCAGCGCACGCCAGTCCCATGGCCAGACCAGCGCCCTACTCAGGATCGGCGGAGGACTGCAGCGGCTTCCTCCTGCAGTGTGCACTGGTCCTGGAGATGCAACCGCACCTCTACCCCACCGACACATCCAAGGTAGCGTTCATTATTTCCCAGCTGCAAGGCAAAGCGTTACAGTGGGCTGAATCCATCGGGTCTCAAAATGGTCCCGTCACACGCTCATATGTCTCCTTCGTGTCCCACTTCCGGGAAGTGTTCGGCAGGCCCTCCTTCGACTCCTCTGTTGGTGAGAAACTATGCAATCTCAAGCAAGGTTCTATGACCATTAACGATTACGCTTTGCAATTCAGAATGCTAGCCGCTTCAAGTGGATGGAATGAACAGGCTCTCATCACCACCTACCGACAAGGGCTGGATCCTCGGGTGCGGTTGCATCTCGCTGCATACAAGGATTCCATCGGCCTCGAGCGCTTCATCTAGCTTTCCATCCGCTTCGCCTCCCGTATGCAGTCATGTATAGAAGAGCACCAGGACCAGTCACTCTTCCATCACCTCCTCCACCGGCCTGAACTCGTCAGCCCTCCAGAACCAGCCAACGAACCTATGAACGTAGACAATTCCAGACTCACTCCCTCCGAGCGACAAAGACGCCCTGAACCCTGAACCTTTGCCTATACTGTGGTTTACCTGGGCACATCATCTCTGCATGCCCAACTCATCCACCTCGACCCATGGTGAGTGCCATTATTCCCTCTATCAATAAAATGAAACCACTCACCACTGTTGTCAATCTTACTGCCGCTGGTGTCTCCCTTCCAGTGGTGGCGCTCCTCGATTCAGGGTCAGCCAGCAACTTCATCTCCGGCGCCCTCTGCCGGCAGCTCAAGCTCAAGACTACGCCTTCTCCGTCCATCTACCAGATCCACTCAATAACTGGAAAACCTCTGAGCCAAAGATGTGTGCGCCGATGTGTGGGCCCTATCCAACTGCGAGTCGGCGTACTCCATCTTGAGGATATACATCTGCTGGTTCTGGAGGAATCCACCTCTGACGTGGTCTTAGGGCGCCCCTGGTTGGAGCAGCACAACCCAACCATCTCTTGGAAAACCGGCGAGATCCTGAAGTGGGGCGAAACATGTTTCTCCAACTGGTTCTCTGACCTTCCAGTCCCTCGAGTACCATCCACTCATGACATCTCCGTTTGTGCCACCTCCATAGAGAGCCCAGTCGAGAAACGTTCCATCAACATTCCCGAGTGTTACGCCCCCTTCAGTGACGTCTTCTGCCCACAGAGAGCCTCCAAGCTGCCTCCACACCGGCCATGGGACTGTGCCATCGATCTGCTTCCGGGTGAGCCAGTGCCTAGGGGTAAGATCTATCCCCTTTCCATACCGGAGGAGAAGGCCATGGAGGAATACATCAAAGAGGCCCTTGCTCAAGGATACATCCACCCGTCTACTTCCCCTGCTGCTCCGTGGTGCCACTGTGTTCACGAAGTTGGACCTCCGCAGCGCGTATAACCTCATCCGGATACGCGAGGGGGACGAGTGGAAGACCGCCTTCATCATGCCCACCGGCCATTACGAATATCTTGTGATGCCCTATGGCCTGGTCAACGCCCCCTCCGTATTCCAGGACTTCATACATGAGATGCTCTGGGAGTTCCTCCACAAGTTCGTGCTGGTATATATCGACGACATCTTGATATACTCCCGGAGCCTGGCCGAACATCGCCACCACGTTGCGGAGGTCCTCCAACGGCTTCGTCAGTTCCATCTCTTCCTTAAAGCTGAAAAATGCTCATTCCACCAGTCGTCAGTCCACTTCCTCGGATACATCATAGATCACAGTGGCATCCAGATGGACGAGGGGAAGGTGGACGCCATCAAGACCTGGCCTACTCCAACATCAATCAAAGAACTCCAACGCTTCCTTGGCTTTGCAAACTTTTATCGACGGTTCATCAAGAATTACAGTTCCATCACCCATCCACTCACCAACCTGCTCCGTAACCAGCCCAAGTCTATGTCCTGGACCCCAGCTGCCACCAACGCATTTGAAAGCCTCAAAGAAGCCTTCACCACCGCTCCCCTCCTCCACCCCAATCCTGAGCTCCCTTTCGTCGTGGAGGTGGACGCCTCCACCACAGGAGTGGGAGCCGTCCTGTCTCAGCAGCAGGGGACACCAAGTAGGCTCCATCCATGCGCCATCTTCTCCCGCAAGCTAAACCCGGCGGAGGTCAACTACGACATTGGAAACAGAGAACTCCTAGCCGTGAAGTTGGCTCTAGAAGAGTGGAGGCATTGGCTGGAGGGAGCCAAACATCAGTTCCTCGTGCTGACAGACCATAAGAACCTTGAGTATTTACGAGCTGCCAAGAGATTAAACCCCAGACAAGCACACTGGGCCCTGTTCTTCTCCCGGTTTGATTTCACTATCTCCTATCGTCCTGGGTCTAAGAACGTAAAGGCAGATGCCCTCTCTCGTCTTCATTCTCCCGAAGAAACCACCACTGAGCCTGAAGCCATTCTTCCAAGCTCCATCATTGTGAGTCCCATCTCCTGGTCGGAGGAGACCATCCCCTCCTCCAATGCCTCCACTAACCCTCCGCCGGGTTGCCCACCTGGCTTGCTATACATCACTCGAGCACGACGCACTCCACTTATTCACTCAGCCCACTCGTCGCTTGGCACTGGCCACCCGGGGGTCAATGAAACCCTCTTGTTGCTAAGGGAACGCTTCTGGTAGCCGAGTATGGCATCCGACGTCAGAAGGTATGTGCAGGACTGCAGGGAGTGCGCCATTTCCAAGAGCCCACGCCATCTTCCATCCGGCAAGCTCCATCCTCTGCCCGTTCCCAACCGACCATGGTCACACCTAGGAGTGGACTTCGTTTTTTTTTTTTTAGAATTAGAAGGTTCTATCTGCGTTTGACCCATTACAAAAATCCCTATTTACAAATTTGAGAAGATTTTGATATTGTATATTTAAAATATATTTAGGATCCCTGTCATTTTCATGTTTGAAAGAAACTTGTTCCCTATATAGGTTTTGCTGGAATGCAAAATCTTTGAAGCTCAATATCTCAAAACTGCTCAGAACACAGATAGAACCTTATAATTCCAAGGGGACGATATGTCTAAATAATATGTCTAAATAAATGTTTAATAGTTTATTAATCATTTACTTACACTTCCTAAATGATCTTATGAACCACTGACAACTCCTAAATAACTGTTATGTAAATAATGTAATACTTAATTTAGAAATGATAAATTGATTATTAATAAAGTATGAAAATAAAATTATTAAACACATTATAGATATGCTTATAAATCAAGAATAAAACTGCTTACTAATGTCTATTAATGCTTTATAAGTGATGAATTCACTCTTTACTAATGCTTAACTAATGCTTCATAGCTTGCAGTTATTATAAGTGTTACCAGCAGGGATATTTTCCTAAATATTAATGTCCATTACGTTCATTTTATATTCTCTATAAAATGGACATGTTTGGGTTTAGGGATATAACATTTATTCCTAAAACAGTAAAAGGGAAATTATACAGATATCTTTATGATATAAAAGATTTGTAACTATTTTAAGCATTTCTGCTGTAAAAGCCTAATATGTTTACGTTTAAATGTTGCCAATTCGTCCATGTTTTATCTTTCAACATTTATCCAAACGTACAAAAAAAAGTATGTTTTGTGTCTGCAAAAGTTATGTATTAATACTTATATAACAATGAGACCATTAAATAAGTGACTTAATTGAGGATATAATTTTTACTTTACAATATGGGGTAAATGTCTTAGTAATGGCTGTTTAGCCTTAATTATTGGCTTATTCTCATCAATAAACTTGAATATCACTCAATAAGTGCCATAATTAATGAGGATTTAGCTTTCATTTTAGAATAGGGGGTCAAATTGCCTTTATTAGTACTGTATTAATGGCAGTTTAGCCTTAATTATTGGCTTATTCTGGTCAATAAACTTGAATATCACCAAAGACTATAGAATAACACAAGACACGTCACTCGTATTATTATGAATGGGAGAAAGTGCAATGCGCAATATGGCGGAATAAGCCCTGCCTTCTAAATAAGAGCCAATCGCCAATTGGTAAAAGCATCGCGTCACTGCAGCGGCCATTAGAAGCTTCGGTTTCTATAGAAACAGTCAGACGCGCGCCTCCGAAATGAGACACAAGAGACGCGCATTTAGGACTGCGCATGCACATTACCTTGATCCAGCCTGAAAAATACCGTTTTTTGTCATGATTGATAAGAGTTTAGAAACAAAATTTATGAGACAGTTGTTGTCAGATTTCATTGCTGATTTCAAATATGAAATTTAATCGAAAGCTTGGCAAACAGCTTTAGAGAATTTGATGTTTCCCCATTCAAAGAGATAGGAGCTGCACTTGGATGCCCGGGATGACCGCCGAGTGAAATGACTTGGCTAAAAGGGACTTTGATATCATTCAATAAGTGCCATAATTAATGTGGATATACCTTTCACTTTGGGGGTCAAATTGTCTTTATTATACTATTTTAGCAATTTATCACTGCAAAACCACCAGTAATTAAGCATAATTACTAGTTTATTATTCGATTAACTTAATAGAATGGCACAGAAATATAATTACATCACTACACAAAAATAATATATGGCTTATTAAAGTCCCTGTAAAGTCATTTTAAAGTATGTGTTCTGAGTTTGTCACACCGCAGAAAAATGCGTTATTAACCACCCAGCCAAATTTAAATGATTAAAAAAATCTGCAAGTAAATGAAATAAGTTATCAAAATCTCGAAAAAATAGGCAGCGCTCTCTGCTCTCAAACGCTGGTGGCGTGTCCGCTGTCGGTGCTGAAACCACACCCACTCGCGAGAGCTGCCATCTCAACTTACTTGTCTAATGAGTCAAACATACTGATGCATATAAAAAGAATCATTTTTAGAGGGTTGCAAATTTTAGTAGAGTTACTGTGGACTACCTACTAATTATAACATAAGCAAACTCAGCAACTTACACTCATTGGTGGGCACGTACTGCCGGACTGTTGTCGAGTCGACAAATGACGGCGCCGCGAGACGGGAGGCTGAAGGCCGGGGCGGGAGAGACTCTGTCCGGCCCCATATATCATCGGTTATCGGTGGGACGGTAGGAAGGCCGAGGCGGGAGGGAGGCCGAGGTCTGTTCAGTCACATTCACCAAAAACAGCGGATTATCTGTGAATCCCAGCTGTCTGATGAAAGTTTGTAAAATTATCCGGTGTAGAACGATCACTTTAGAATCCTTCATATCATCGTTTTAGGAAATTTAAATAAGGAGACCGAGCATATTGTATATTAAAACAACCATGTAATATGCATTTGCGTGACGAAGGCATTACTAGCTAAATGTGCAAAGGGCTGTATAACTGTAATGACACTCGAGATTGAGCGAGTGAACCGCTGTAGAGTTAGAGGAGGTGCCACGCTCGGTGCGTCATCGACAGTTATATAGTGTTAGGGGAGGGGCTATGCTCGGGGGTCCAAGTGCGTCATCAGACCCCCGTTTTAGCTCCGCCCAAAAAATCCTGAGCAGAGACTTGGTGAAAAACTGTTTAACGCTCTAACTTCACAATTAAGCATTACACAATTCACAGACTTTGTAATGTGTTTCAGCAATACATTTGTAACATTTATAAAGTGTTTAGAAAGAATTCTCAGAATTGACTTTACAGGGACTTTAAGTTGTAGATAATGACTAAAAGGCGTTTACTGTACATTCAGTTAATCATTAATTACTAGGTTACTTTTGTTTATTTATAGCATAAATGTGTATCTTTCAAATGTTTAACAATTTGTAAATAATGTCTAATATGCACTACTATATGTTAAGCATGGACACAGTAGTAATTAATGATTAACTAATGAATAATTTTGAACAAGTAAATCATTAATTACTAGTTTATTTATGCTTAACTAATGCATAATTCAGGACCCTTAAAATAAAGTGTTACCAAAAAGTGCAAATATTTAAAGTTTTCCGAGGCCAAACAATGAGGGGTCCTGACCAAGAGTCAGTATGTGACGAGTTGGGAGTGAGAACGTGTTGACTTATATCATGGTAGGAGGCTGTTGTCTCATTTTGCGCTATCCAAACTGTTTATTTCGGCAGCCCCATCCTTTTACAGGCAAATTAAGAGGCACTGGGATAAGTCATTCTCCCATTATAAAGTGGCCTTTCCCTTGGAGCTATTGGGTGTCAACCATTTACACCTGAGTCAATGAACAGTGTTGTTCTTTGCCTGAGACTTCCTGCTTTGGTGCTAAATGTGTCTGCTTCTTTAGACTTTGTGAAATTTGTGAATAAAGGTTTTTTTTAATAGAAAAGTATATTTATAACGTTCTTATTGAGCTAGAAAACCAGAAAGTGTATTTCTTTGTTTTTACAGTGTAAATCATCTTGAAGAGGTCATGATTACAGCAGGACTACGCAAGTGTAAGTCTAGACAAACACCAACACACACACCATTTGCCGTCGCTTTTTTCTGTTTAAAATATTCCCTCTAATGTTTCCTCTTGTGTTCAGATGCCTGTAATCTCACACTGGATCCAAACACAGTAAACATTCTTCTCTGTCTGTCTGAGGATAATAGAAAGGTGACACGTTTGGAGCAGCAACAGTCATATCCTGATCATCCAGATAGATTTGATTACTTTCCTCAGGTTATGTGTAGAGAAAATCTGTCAGGGCGCTGCTACTGGGAGGCTGAATGGAGCGGGTGGAGGGGGGGCGTTATATCAGTGGCACATAAAGGAATGAGAAGGAAAGGAGGAAGTGACGATTGTAGGTTTGGATTTAATGAAAATTCCTGGAGTCTTGATTGCTCTGATGGCACTTTCACTGTCTGGCACAACAAAAATAGCACTGACATTCCTGCCCCTTACCCCTCTAAGAGAGTAGGAGTGTATCTGGACTGGTCGGTCGGCACTCTGTCCTTCTACAGCATCTCTGATGCGCACACACTCACACACTTGTGCACATTTCACTCCACATTCACTGAACCCCTCTGTGCTGGATTTAGGGTTTTTATTGATTCCTCATTATCTCTGTGTAAGTTTGAACAGCCTCCAAACACTGTTAATCTAAAGAAATTACAGAGGAAAATGGTTGCATTTTTTCATAAACAGTGAAGACAACACAGAAAATAAGAATCATGACAATTAAACATTTGAATTTGAATTAAAACATTAAAAAACACCACTATGATCAGAAAGAATATAAAAAATCCAGAAAGAATATAATTGTTTCTTATAAGACATTCAATAAAAGAAATTGAGCTGAATGAACACCAGTAAACTGAATTAACTTACCTAAACACAATATATGAGATTATGCAGATATACACATTGAAAATCTGCACAAAAGGTCACAAATGCACACATAAACTTGAACTGGTAAATTAACTACTAGTAATTTACTACTTCTGTTACAATAATGTATGCTTAATTTTGAGAGCTCACATTTTTACAAGGACAGTGTTGATGTGTTTTTATTTTAATTCATTTTTGTTTTAACATATCTGAATAATTGGTTTAATTCTGAACTTCTTTTGTTGATTAAAATTGGATGTCATTGTAACGGATGGGCAAGGATGAGGCCAGGGCGAATCCAAGCGCACACACAGATTTAATAAAGTCAAATAACAGATAATCCAGACAGTGAAACAGGCAAATAGTCCACATGAGGATGACAGCAGAAATCCAGAAGACACAAAGAAAACAAGACTTTCAAAAAACCCCCAACCGAACACATGAACACCATCAACAACTGACAAAAGCAAAAGAGAAACACAAGGGTTATATATACACACACAAGGAAACAAGCTAAACAAGCTAACAAGAGGGAGTGGCCAATAGGAAACACCTGGAGAAACAAATCAACATGAAAAACTACAAAGAACTACAAAACATGGCACAAGACAGGAAATAACCAAAATCCTCACATAAGACAGGGAAACACAGACTGGAAACATGACAGCCATTTTATTTTGAGTACAAATTGAATGAATATGATATGACTAAATATTGACTGAATTTAAGCCAATCAACATCTTGTGCTTAAGCGCATAATGCTTTTTATACCTCTTTATCGCATTTTAATGTATGGTACAAACATTTTCATCAGTAATAAAACAATTGGGAGCAGGAATTATGCTTAATACTTCAGATGCCGTTATCCAGATTTAACATTTCTTTCTAAAAGTTAAGCATTTTCTAATTTCCTTGTATATTGTTGCTGTTTTCTATTTTCATTTTCTTGTTTCAATAATGTTTAATATAGTTTTATCTGAAATTAGGTTTGTTATTGACATTTATCAACATTAATGTGTATTTGAAGGAACTTTAAGAGATTCAAATAAAAAAGTTCAGCTCTTCCTCATTTTCAAGAATGAGTTTGTACCAAGAAAACACATATTTAAAAGTACACATAAAAAGGTGTTGAGCAATTATTGTAAGAAATTAACAGTACTAAATGTTAAATATATATGACTGTTAAAAAGAAACAAAGTGTGAGGTTGCTTGTTTAATGTTCATTGTATTGTATTCTATTTTTTTGTTTTGTTTTGTTTTGTTTTACATTATTTTCTATCAAGGACTTTTATTTTGGTGTCGAGTCCTCTGGGAGGAAGAGGTAATGTGAAGGGGAGGTGCTAGAGTAGAGTGTGTGCGGGCACGAAGTGAGGTGGTGCTCTCTTCCCCAGTTCTAATATTCTGCTCAATAAAAGTTATTAGCCATTAATATTTCAAGTCCATCGTCTTTATTGAAGTCAACCATGAGGATCTTGTTCCGTTGTCCTGATTGTTTTCAGTGGCATCAGCTCAGGGAAGATGTGTGTCTGGCTGGGCAGTGCTCTGGATTTACAACCTTGAAATTCCTCAAATAAGCTTTATAAGCTTGGCCAATTGGATCATTACTGGATCATCCCAACAATCGGAAAATGGTTGTAGAATCATTCAGACTCACATCCACCTACTGGAGTGCCCATGATCTCCACTAGAGGCAATCCTCCCAACTCTTGTGCTATTTTATCATGGACTATATTTCCCATAACCCACTGCCTGGACTCATTATACTTGATTACATTCAGCTGTGTCTCATTTCCTTGTTAACTCTGCCTATATAAGCCATGTGTGTTCTGTCATTCTTAGCAAATACACAATATCAGATGGACCAGGTCCATGATGATCTGGAGTTCACTCAGCTGCTGGATCTGTAAACGGTGAACTCTGTAATGTGTACTGTTCAGAGATGTGACCAGGAGATCCAAACACAGCTTTGAGTGTAATCCATAATTGTAACCAATTTAACATGCATAAGGTCAAAACTACAGGGTAAACAATCCAGATAACGACAAAGGTCCAAGGCACAGGAAAACAGGATTATCCAAGGAGACATCCTGAATTGGAGTGAAACACTAACATTCAATAAGAATTTGCGAAGTCTGACAAAACACACAGGGCTTAAATAAGCAAACATGAACGAGGTAATCATACACAGGTGGCAGGAATGAGAGCATAATGAGTCCAGGCAATGAATCATGGGAAATGCAGTTTAAGAAGACATGAGGAGTGCCCTCTGGTGGCTATCAGGTGACAGGTGTGACACAGACAGTAGAAAGCAACATTTCATCGATGTCCAGGATGCCTATACCTCCCAGTTCATTTACCAGTTGAAGCATCTGGAATTGAAACATGAATAAAAACATATTATATTTTGAGCTGATTTTAAAACATGCTGTAGAGAATGACGTGCCTTTAAGTCAGGGGTGTCCAATCCTGCTCCTGAAGGGCCACTGTCCTGCAGAGTTTAGCTCCAACTAGAGCCCTGCACGGTCCACAAATCTTGGCCCTAACCCGGCCCTGGCCCGAGACGCTCAGGCTTTAGCCCGGCCCTGTTTCCATCAGCTTGTCAGAATTTTCGGCCCGAGCCCGACTGGAGCCCGTTTTTTTTTTTTTTTTAAATCCTCTCCATAACTGCAGCCTTTGTTGCAGCCATTAAAATGTTCAGTTTTGTTTTTAATTGCAAAGTAGTTGTAATCCTTTTCGTTTCATTATTAAGTTAATTTAGAAAAATGTTTGGAGCACTTCTTTGTTTATTAAATCAAAGATTATGTTTTTAAAAGTGACGACCGCAGTGGCCGACAGTGAGTTGAACACGTTTGATCGATTTAGACTCTCAAAGTCAACACTTATTCAATAAAAGCCATAGATATAAAACACTAATATAAACATATCACAATGTTCAGTTTAAACGTTTATTAGAACTACCACAGTAAAAAGCAACTTTCTTCAAGTTGAGTCAGGCTGCTCTGCTGCTCGTAACAGCGTGCGGAAAAATAAAAAAACAAAAACAAAACTGGCTTAAAAACAAACTTACAGGTTGTCTTACCTTACATCACAGCTGTGCATCAAAATCAAAGCTTCACCACTGAACCATGGTCATTTTATTTTCAAATGAAAAGCGAGACAACATGCTACAGCCAGAAGAACACTCTCATAGAGAAAGAGAATCGTGAGAGAAAAAGCACGGCATCCGCATTGGAAAAGTTTTAATTAGGGATGCTCATAATTGACTAGTTAACTGTTAACCAAGAAGTTTGACTTCGCTCGCGTTCCAACAATACATCCTTCACATGTGCTTTTTAATTGAGTCGATAGTATAGAGCTGAACGCCACAGATTGTACAGACTAGCCTATATATACATTGAGCAGTGTAACTTTGATTGACTGTATTTTATTTTGATAATAAACAGGCTGTGATGTCAAGTTAAAAATGTGAGAACTGATAGACTATGTTGTGTATGTGCACAAGGTGCCGGTGCAATTTCTCCATTCAAGCGCTGCGGGTACGTGACGTGTGAATACTCATATTCTGTTGTTTTATATGCCATATTTGCACATGTATAAAACTAAAGCCTTGAAAATAACATTTTGGTATTTTTAATGGGTCACACCGAAATGAACATCCCTAATTTTAATCCAATTCTCACTCTTCCAGCTGCTGCACTGAAGGTGCACTCTCTGCTACACTAAACATGAGGACGCGCGCACGCGCCTCAGAAATGAGACGCAGCTATGGTCTCATCATGTTTCCGCCAGCACAGCACTATATCTGTGCGTGTTTGTTTTACCATCATCAGCTTCTCATGGTTCTATTTTAATTAATGGATGTCCAAAGTATTAAAAGGAGGAGAAGCCTAAACAGGCCCGAGGCCCAGCCCGCCTTTGAGCTATGAACGTGAAAATCAGCCCGAAGCCCGGCCCGTGGGCCGTAAATAAGTCGGGGCCCGTCGGGCTCGGGCAGAAATGCAGGGCTGTAGCTCCAACCCCAAGTAAACACACCTGAACCAGCTAATCAAGGTTTTTAGGCATAGAGGAAACTTCCAGGCAGGTATGTTAAGGTAAGTTGGAACTAAACTCTGCAGGGCAGAGGCCCTCCAGGACAGAGTTTGAACACCCCTGCTTTAAGTGATCTCCAGGAACAGGACTGGGCACTTAGGATCTACCTACCTGCAGAGTTCAGATCCAACTCTGATCCAACACACCTGTCTGTAATCATCAAGTGCTCCTGAAGATCTTAATTAGCTGCTTCAGATGTGTTTGATCAGGGTTGGAACTGTGTCTAAACCAAGTGTCTAAACCAGAGGTCTTCAACCCTGCTCCTGGGGACCCACTGTCCTGGAAAGTTTATTTCCACTGCTCAGCACACCTCATGTGTGTTTACGCCATCCTGAAGAGCTTGATTATCTGTGTCAGGTATGTTTTATTAGGGTGGAGCTAAACTCTCCAGGATAGTGGGTCCCCAGGAGCAGGGTTGAAGACCTCTGGTCTAAACATTCATATTACCTCTATGGCATTTTATATATTATATAACCAATATGGCAATTTACTAATGTAGGTTATGTGTAGTAAATGAAACCTGCGTCATCTGCCCCATTAACCCTCTGGGGTCTGAGGATTTTTGGGGCCCTGGAGAAGTTTTGACATGCCCTGACATTTGTGCTTTTTTCAGTTGTTCATAAACAATGACAAAAGTGAACTTTGCAGGAACGTAGATCTCCAGGAACAGGATTGGGCACCCCTATCCTAAGTCATTTAGTGCAGTGGCTCTCAACTCCATTCCTGGGGATGCACTGCTCTGCACATTTTGTATGTCTCTCGCATGGAGTTCATAGAGCTCTTTTCGAATTAGTGTATGAACTGAATCTGGTGTTTTAATAAAAGAAGACAAAAAATGTGCAGAGTGGTGGGTCTCTGGGACTGGAGTTGAGAACCACTGGTTTAGTGTGAGGTCCAGTTTTGGTCTGTAACCATTTACAGTACAAATTTTGGCAAGTGTATGATTCCTAGTGTTTTAAAACCTTTTTTAGATAAGTTCGCTGCCAAATACAGTAAATGTTATCAATGTACCATATGACTGAATCCTTTACTGATGAAGAGAGTTAATAATTTGACAGTCTCTACCACGGTAAGGCCAGTTTGTCAACCAGTTATATAGAATTTACATCTCCAGAAATCTATAGATGCACCAAATTACTCACTAATTAACTATTAAGACAATTTGGATTAAAAGATGAATTAATAAAAATATATCAAACTTAATGAGAAGATATGCAAATGTCTGATATGTCCGTCTCATCTTTCTTAACCCTCAGGGGTCTGAGGATTTTTGGGGCCCTGGAGAAGTTTTGACATGCCCTGACATTTGTGCTTTTTTCAGTTGTTCACATATTAATGACAAAAGTGTCATTACACTGTATTCAGCACAAACTAGGCTACAATAATATGTGAGCAACATGTATGTACATGTTTGTGTTTTTGAAGGAATAACGTTTATGCGTGGTTATTGAAAAAACAAAAAACTTAAGTCACTGAAATAAGGCCAAAAAAATATATTAAAACTGTGTTCACAAGACTTTTGGGTATTGGAGGTTGTAGACTAGAGTTTTTGCTTCAGAATGAAGTAAAAATTATCCTTCCTACTCCTTCATATAAAACAATAGAGAGATTTAAATTTTCTAAGACACTTTTGGTCAAGAAACACAGTATGCATGGAGGCGTGAATCCTCATGTATAATGGGTGATTCTCACCTGAGAAGACAAAAGAATTTAATAATAATGACCTGAAATGACTTGCATATTAATGAGGCCTTTCAGTCAGGTAGGCTGTGAAAAAACCCTCTGTGATCATGCTGATAACAGGATTAAAGTCCACTCAGGACAAAAAAAAACATGATTTGTGTGATCTCATGCATGCACGTATTATTGCACATGATATGAAGAAAATTTTGTATAGGCCTATGTTAAATTACACTACCAGTCAAAAGATTGAACACATTGCCATTATAATGTTTTTAAAAGAAGTCTCAAGTCTCTAACCAAATAATGGTTTTCTATTTTAATATACTTTAAAATATAATGTATTTCTGTGATGCAAAGCGTCTGAACATTCCTACCTCTAGGGCATCCTACCTCTAATACATCATTAAAAAGATCTAAGACTCAAGCTTCACATTTTGACTCTTAAAATCTTATATTGACCATCATTTCTTAATATGCTTAAAAGCATACACATTTGGAGAAATATTGATGGATTCTCATATGTTTATATCAATTTTCTATACAGAGGAGTAATATTTATTATTGTATATTTATTGTCATCATTATGAGTGCTGGATGCTGTGTTTTTAATTCATAGCCTACTTGCAGCCGGAGGGCGCTATGCCCCTTTTGTCCACAAATGCCTCAGTAAAAGAAGAGGCATATCATGTGACAATCAAGGAACTAACAGAGGCAAGAGATCGCTAAATATGGCTATTCAAAACACTTTTGAAGACAATAAATACACGATTGAGATGATGTATGCATGTATTGACTGAATTTGCGTCTGAATAGCGCTGGCTCCGTGGGCGTGGCCGCATTAGCGGATAATGAGCTGAATCACAGACTTCTGACATGGCTCTCTTTTCATACAGATTACATAAACACAGAAGGTTTGTTTTCGATTTGACTTACATGTTTTAAAACCTGACATCTTAACGTTTTTTAGACATAAGTGTAATTTTTTTAGTGATTAGTATTCAATAAGTTACAGTTCATTTTCTGAGAACTATCAGATTGGACTTCGTTCAGAGGGAGACGAGAGATCACGCATCATGTTAGTTTTCTTTATTTTACAAAAAGCACAACATTTTCTTTTTGCTCTGAGTGTACACAAATGAAAAAAGACATTCCACAGATTAAAATGGTGTATAACTCTTAATTGTACGTGCAACACTGACGGAGTATTTTGAGTCTCTTTCACACTGATAAGAAAAAAACCACGGTGGTATCGCCGGCGATACCCTCAGACCTCAGAGTGTTAAACACTCTCATCCTCACACAGTTTGATCTGACCCCATTTTAATTCATGTAACATCTCCCAATAAGGCAGATCGTTACAACATTATGAAAGGCAATTAATTTGTGAATGAGAAGTTTAATTATACATGAAACACATATATAGTGAAAAGATAGATTTGTGATTTTGTGCACAAATTGAAAATGTGCAGCAATGTTTCTAAAAAGTGCATTTTTGATGATCTGTTGTGAGACTTGAGATCTGACTTGAAACAGCTTACTGTACCTCACTTTTATCTCTCATCAGTGAGTGGTAAATCATTTAGAGCTATGGCACTGAAACTCTGCAGTTGAATTGGAAGTGTCTATTAAACACATACATGTAAACATGAAATAAAACTCACTGTAGTTTACAGTGTGGATTCTTCTGTAGATCATAGAGCAGCTTCACTCCAGAGTCCCCTGGTTTATTCTTACTTAGATTCAGTTGTCTCAGGTGTGATGGGTTTGATCTCAGAGCTGAAGCAAGGGCAATGCAATCTTGCTCTGTGATACTGCAGTTAGACAACCTGCATAGAGTTTAGATAAATAAAAATTCCTCAAGTTTAACAATCTCACTCTGTTGTATCATTATGTTGCACAAGATTATAGTCATCTACAGTATATCACAAATACTGTATAGTAGGGTGTGACGAGATCTCGTGGCACGAGATCTCGCGAGACTAAACTGTGACGAGATTTCTCGTCGAGGCGAAAAGTAGTCTCGTGATGTTGCCATGACAGAGTGTTAGGATGATTAGGAAAGAATATGCCACCGCTACGTTTACATTATGCCTCCACTGTCGTTTTGCTTTGTATTTAAATAAAAAAAAACATTTAATTCAGTTGGATAACGGTCGCCGCCGCTCCATATTTACAGAGTACGCGCGACCGTTTAAAAGTGAAAGTAAACGCGCGCGCGAATTCAAACGTGATTTCAATACCCCGCATTTTGAAAGCGGCTCACTGATGAATACAGATATCTCTCAATATGAAAGCTATTTTAGGCTGGGCAGTGTAGTTGTAACCATCTCTCAGCTCTGTATCAAAGAAAAATTTGGTCTTATTTGATCTTTGAATATTGAGAGAGTGCGATTATGGTTGCACTTATTGTAAAGTGTTACCATAAGAATGAATAACAGTTTTCTCTTCTTATTATTTACTAGTACAAACAATAAGGTTTCATTTGTTAACATTAGTTAATGCACTGTGAACTATCATGAACTAACAATGAATGACTATTTTTATCAACTAACAAAGATTAACAAATACTGTAGCAAATATATTGCTTGCTGTTAGTTGATGTTGGTTAACACATTAATGTTAATAAATGAGACCTTATTGTAAAGTGTTACCATTTTTATTTATACTGTTTTTATTTCTGTGATCAGATTGTGGAGAGGAGTTCAGTTAGGAGGTCAAAAGCTGTAGAAGCTCATAATTCATGTACAGTAAGATCTGAAGAGACTGAAATCATACAGAAGAGAAGTCAGTCAGTTGAGTTAGTGGCAAAACCTTTTACATTACTTGAGTATTGTTGTCTTTTACTGCATATGATAATTCAGTCTCAGAAAGTAGAACTGAAATGACATTCATTACAAAATGATTAGTTAAAACATTTCAAATACACCTGCAGAATATTTTTTCTAGTCATGTATTTCGTCATCTTGTCTCGTCTCGTGAACTCAATCTCGAGTCTCGTCTCATCTCGTGAGATACTGGTCTCGTCACACCCCTACTGTATAGTATGAACTTCAATACAACTAACACAGGAGCACAAGATTATTTGGCATTTCTAACCATATGCCTTCTAAAGACTAAATATTTCATACAAAAATATCTACAAGATACCATATATGAAGAAAGTGAAGAAAAATGACAGCCAGCCTCTTTTAACTCTCTGGGGTCTGAGGCTGATTTGGGGTCCTGGTGCACTTTTGACATGCCCTGACACTTGTGCTTTTTTCAGTTGCTTATAAATATATTAATGACAAAAGTCTCATTACACTGTATTTAGCACAAACTAGTACATACATGTTGCTCATATATTATTGTAGCCATATTTGTATTTCTGAGAGAATTACATATATGCGTGTTTTTGAGAAAAAAAAAAAAAGAAAGAATGAAAAAAAAAAGACTTTTGGGAACTGTATATCTTAGTCTAGATTTTTTGCTTCACAATAATGAAAAAAATAATCCTGCCTACTCGGACATGAAACATGTTTTGATTCTAAACTAAGAAGTTTTTGTTTAGGAAGCCCATTGCAAAGGCATGAATCTTCATGAACAATCTGTGATTTACACCTGAGGAGATTAAGACCCTGCCCCTAAGACACATTTTTGTTTAAAAAAGGAAGCCAAAGAAATATATATATTTGTTTGTAGTTTATTTAGAATATAGTTAACTATATATGAGAGCAAAGACACAAGGTACACAGTTATATGAAATAAATCCTGTTCAAAGATATATGTGAACATCATGCATTTAGTGTTTCTGCACTGAAAAAAAAAAAAAAAGAGAAAACTTTCCTGCGTGCTGATCTGTATCATATGGATGCAATCCAATGTGTTCCAATATCTGGTCACTGTGATTCTCAAATCTGTGAGATAAGAAAAAAACCCTCTGTAAGCATGCTGATAACAGGATCATATCCTATTGTATTAATGTTAATATAAGTCCACTCTTCAGAAAACATATTTTTGTGATAAGCCGTATTATGCAAATCAGTCATGATCATTAGGAGTGCCTTTGTCTGCCATAGAGGGCACTCCTACCCGGACTGTCTCACTCCACCTGTGAACTACATTACCCATAACGCATTTCCCGGACTATCCCATGTCATTGCACCCAGCTGTTTTGTGTTTCCTCAAGTGTCTGTCTATTTAACCCTGTTTGTTTCTGCAGTCATGAGTTTTCAGTTCAGGTAACCAGTTTCTTTGTTTGTTTTCTTGTTTCTTGTTTGACTGCTTTGTGGATGTTGACCCTGCCTGTTTTTGGATATACGACTTTGGATTACCCATTAAATACCCTATATATGTCTGTTCGTCTCTGTATTTGACAGAAAACTTTAAGAGTCCAGCAGGAGAATTTTACTCCCCCGGCTTTAAAGGAGCGGAATATCAAAAAGTGACCCTGAAACAACAGGGGGTATAGGAGGTTTTACCCAATTGTTTTGGACCCTGGCGGTGGGGCTGATATAAGAGTCTTTAATGGACCTTTTGAATGGTTGCCTGGACGTTACTGTGGGAATTGGACTGAGTACTTTTGGGGGTTCGTCCACATCTCGAACTTCGGAGTATGGGCCACACGGGTCTGACCCCGCTCCAACCAATGAGTTCGCTCCATAGTGTGCACGCTCCATCCGTGAATGTTCCAGAAGCCAAAGATGGGCATAGCCTCTGCTTCACCCAGGTAAAAGGAGGAGGAGGAGGAAGAAGGCTTCCTTCATCCTTCAAGGCCCGGAGGCCTTTCCAGTCCGCTCACATAGTCCCTCCAGTGGAATCCATCCAGAACCCGCTCCAGCCAATAGTCCGTCCAGTCAGTGAGTCCACTGCTCCACTGTCCACTCCTAAGTGAGTCCACTCCAGCCAGTGAGTCCACTCCAAGCCCACTCCAGCCAGTGAGTCCACTCCAGAGCCCACTCCAGCCAGTGAGTCCACTCCAGAGCCCGCTCCAGCCAGTGAGTCCACTCCAGCCAGTGAATCCATTCCGGCCAGTAAGTCCATTCCAGAGCCCGCTCCAGTCAATGAGTCCGCTCCAGCCAGGGAGTTCGTCAGAGTCTGTTCCAACCTGTGGGTCCGCTTCGGTCTCAGATGAGGTAGCACTGAGCCACTGCCTCACCTTATAAGAGGAGGAAGAGGAGGGAGGGCTTCCTCCGTCCTTCAAGGCCCGGAGGCCTTTCCAAGTCCGCTCCAGCCAGTGATCCGTCCAGCCAGTGAGTCCGCCAGTCTGTTCCAGCCTGTGGGTACTTCGGTCTATAGATGAGGTAGGCACAGAGCCACCGTCACCCTCTAAGAGGAGGAAAGGGAGGAGAAGGGTGCCTCCATCCTTCAAGGCCTGGAGACCACTCTAGAGGTGGTTCTTTGTTTTCCCAAGCGCCCTGCCCTGGCAGTGAGATACAACCTGCTGGTCCCCGCCTGGTCAGTTCCTCCAGCGCCGCCCTGGCAGTCAGCCAACTCAAACCCTGGCACCCGCTTGGTGTTCCTAACCGCCTTGGCATAGCCAGAACCCCGACCCCACTGAGTCTATGGTCTGTTTCCCCCGGCTCCCCCTTGGCCTTCACTGGAGACTCTGGATGGCCCACCATCCCTCCCCCTGGTCCTCCTCCTTTACCTCCCTCAGCTGGTAGCGTTGTAGCCGCTCCTTTGAGGGGAGGTATGTCATGATCATTAATGGGAGTGCCCTTGTCTGCCATAGAGGGCACTCCTACCCGGACTGTGTCTCACCCCACCTGTGAACTCATTACCCATAACGCACTTCCCGGACTCATTATCCCATGTCATTGCACCCAGCTGTTTTGTGTTTCCTCATCAGTTTATACCCTGTTTGTTTTGCTTTGTCATGGAGTTTTCAGTTCAGGTAATAGTTTCTTTGTTTGTTTTCTTGTTTCTTGTTTGATGCTTTGTGGATGTTGACCCCTGCCGTTTTTGGATTACGACTTTGATTACCCATTAAATACCCTGCACTTGGATCTGTCTGTTCGTCTCTGTGATTTACCGTGACAATCATGTGAAGAGAATTTTGTATAGGCCTATTGTATTGTTAAATTACAGTACTGGTCAAAAGATTGGACACATATTACTATTTTTAATGTTTTTGAAAGAAGTCTTATGCTTATCAAGCCTGCATTTATTTGATCAAAAATACAGAAAAAAACAGCAATACTGTGAAATATTATTGCAATTTAAATAATGGTTTTCTATTTTAATATACTCTAAAATATAATGTATTTCTGTGATGCAAAGTGTCTAAACCAGAGGTCTTCAACCCTGCTCCTGGGGACCCACTGTCCTGGAAAGTTTATTTCCAACCTGCTTCAGCACACCTGCATGTGTAGTTTCACGCCATCCTGAAGAGCTTGATTATCCGTGTCAGGTATGTTTTATTAGGGTTGGAGCTAAACTCTCCAGGATAGTGGGTCCCCAGGAGCAGGGTTGAAGACCTCTGGTCTAAACATTCATATTACCTCTATGGCATTTTATATATTATATAACCAATATGGCAATTTACTAATGTAGGTTATGTGTAGTAAATGAAACCGTGCGTCGATCTGCCCCATTAACCCTCTGGGGTCTGAGGAATTTTTGGGGCCCTGGAGAAGTTGACATGCCCTGACATTTGTGCTTTTTTTTTTTTTTTTTTCAATTGTTCATAAACATATTAATGACAAAAGTGTCATTACACTGTATTCAGCACAAACTAGGCTACCATAATATGTGAGGAACATGTATGTACATGTTTATGTTTTTGAAGGAATAACATTTATGCGTGGTTATTGAAAAAACAAAAAACTTAAGTCACTGAAATAAGGCCATATATATATATATATATATATAAAAATATATATATATTAAATCTGTGTTCACAAGACTTCTTGATATTGGAGGTTGTAGACTAGAGTTTTTGCTTCAAAATTATGTAAAAATTATCCTGCCTACTCATTTATATAAAGCAATAGAGAGATTTAAATTTTCTATGACACTTTTGTCAAGAAACACAGTATGCGTGAAGCCGTGAATCATCATGAATAATGCTGTGATTCACACCTGAGAAGACAAAAGATTTGCATAATGACCTCTAATGACCTGCATAAATAATGAGCTCTTTCAGTCAGGTAGGCTGTGAAAAAACCCTCTGTGATCATGCTGATAACAGGATTAATGTCCACTCTTGACAAAAAAAATACATGATTTTTGTCTCATCTCATGCATGATGTGAAAATGTAGGCCAATTATTGCACATGGACACATTTTTTTTTAAAAGTCACATTTTTTAAAAGAATAAAAGAAAATTTTTTTGTATAGGCTTCAAAAACCAGCCTGATGCCTTTCCTCACATTAAATTACAGTCTCTCCCACTTCCATCCTGCCCAAGAACCTTGTTGTTTCCGTTGATTTGAGAGTCAAAAGATGGCCATACAAGGGGTAACATCTCCATTAATTTGACACATTTTTTTTTAAAAAGAAGTCTTAAGTCTCTTACCAAATAATGGTTTTCTATTTTAATATACTTTAAAAATATAATGTATTTATGTGATGCAAAGCGTCTGAACATTCCTACCTCTATGGCATTTCATATAGGCTAATATATTTGTTATATTATATAGCCTAAATGTTAATGTGCATTTGACAAACTATACATCATTAACCCTCAGGGGTCTGAGGCTGATTTGGGGCTGGAGAAGTTTTGACATGCCCTGACATTTGTGCTTTTTCAGTTGTTCATAACATATTAATGGAAAAAGTGTCATTACACTGTATTCAGCACAAACTAGGCTACAATAATATGTAAGGAACATGTATGTACATGTTGTATTTTGAAGGAATAACGTTTATGCGTGGTTATTGAAAAAACAAAAAACTTAAGTCACTGAAATAAAGCCAAAAAATAATATATTAAATCTGTGTTAACAAGACTTCTGGGTATTGGAGGTTGTAGACTAGAATTTTTGCTTCAAAATTATGTAAAAATTATCATTCCTACTCCTTCATATAAAACAATAGAGAGATTTAAATTTTCTAAAACATCTTTGGTCAAGAAACACAGTATGCGTGGAGGCGTGAATCCTCATGTATAATGGGTGATTCTCACCTGAGAAGACAAAAGAATTGCATAAAAGAGCTCTTATGAGCTGCATAAATAATGAGGCCTTTCAGTCAGATAGGCTGTGAAAAAACCCTCTGTTGATCATGTCTCAAGCTCATCATAATGTAAATCAAACATACAGAAAAAACAGCAATACTGTGAAATATTATTACAATTTAAAATAATGGTATTCTATTATTAAAATATAATGCATTTCTATGATACAAAGTGTCTGAACAGTTATGTTATCTCTATGGCATTTCATATAGGCTTTTAGCTTAAAAGCATGCACATTTGGAGAAATATTGATGGATTCTCATGTTTATGTCAATTTTCTATACAGAGGAGTATTTATTCATTATTTATTGTCGTCACTGTGAACGCTGGACACTGTGTTTACAATTCATACTTGCAGCTGGAGGGCGCTCTGTGCACTTTTAGTCCACAAATGCCAATGCTAAAGAAGAATAGGCAATCCAGGAAATAACTGAACTAACAGAGGCCAGAGATCGCTAACTATGGCTATTCAAAACACTTTTCAAGACAATAAATACACGATTGAGACGATGAATGCATGTATTGACTGAATTTGCCTCTGAATAGCGCTGGCTCCGTGGGCATGGCCGCATTAGCGGATAATGAGCTGAATCAAGGACTTCTGACATGGCTCTCTTTTCATACAGATTACATAAACACAGAAGGTTTGTTTTCGATTTGACTTACACGATTTAAAACCTGACATTTCAACGTTTTTTTAGACACAAGTCTAATTTTTTTGTAATTAGTATTCACTAAGTTACACTTCATTTTCTGAGAACTATCAGATTGGACTTCGTTCAGAGGGAGACGAGAGATCACGCATCATGTTAGTTTTCTTTATTGTACAAAAAGCACAACATTTTGTTTTACTCTGAGTGTACACAAATAAAAGAAGATATTCCACAGATTAAAATGGTGTATAGCTCTTAATTGTATGTGCAACATTGACGGAGTATTTTGAGTCTCTTTCACACTGGTTAGAAAAAAAACGCGGTGATCATGCCGGCGTGACCGCCGACCCGAGGGAGTTAAAAAGATCTAAGACTAAGCTTCACATTTTGACTCTTAAAATCTTATATTTACCGTAATTTCTTAATATGCTTAAAAGCATGCACATTTGGAGAAATACTGATGGATTCTCATATGTTTATGTCAATTTTCTATACAGAGAGGAGTAATATTTAATCTATATTTATTGTCATCACTGTGAGCGCTGGATACTGTGTTTTCGATTCATACTTGCAGCCAGAGGGTGCTCTGTGCACCTTTAGTCCACAAATATCTCTGTAAAAGAAGAGGCATATCATGTGACATTCCAGGAACTAACAGAGGCTTCCAGAGATCGCTATAACATACAGATAAACACTTTTCAAGAGAATAAATACACGATTGCGACGATGTATACATGTATTGCCTCAGAATTTGCGTCTGAATAGCGCTATCTCTGTGGGCGTGGCCGCATTAGCGGATAATGAGCTGAATCACGGGCGTCTGATGTGTCTCTTTTCATACAGATTACATAAACAGAGAATTTTTGTTTTCGATTTGACTTACACGATTTAAAACATGACATTTCACCGTTTCTTTAGACATAAGTCAAATTTTTTTGTGATTAGTATTCACTAAGTTACACTTCATTTTCTGAGAACTATCAGATTGGACTTTGTTCAGAAGGAGACGACGCATCATGTTTGTTTTCTTTATTTTACAAAAAGCACAACATTTTGTTTTTACCCTGAGTGTACACAAATAAAAGAAGATATTCCACAGATTAAAATGGTGTATAACTCTTAATTGTATGTGCAACATTGACAGAGTATTTTGAGTCTCTTTCACACTGGTAAGAAAAAAACCGAGGTGGCATCACCAGCGATACCTCAGACTCCAGAGTGTTAATTCACACAAAACTTGCAGGATTCATATTTAAACAGTCTTTTGTGGCTTAATATTCACATACACTATATCATGATTATAATAAAGAACTTAAGAATAAAAAAACTTACCATTCACAATCAGCTTGATCAAGTTGATCCTCTATTGAAATTAAATTGAAAGTGCTCTTCCTCTGAGGCAAATTCTTCCAGAATTATTCCCCACTGCGACTCAAAATGATGTACATGAATCTGACTAAGCTTGATGCTTTTTTTCTGAGCTGATGCAGGCGTTCACTTTCTGTTGCATGTATCGCCTCAGAATTTACATTTGAAAGCTCTGTATGCTCCATAGGCTTGGCTGCATTAGTGGATAATGAGCTGACTCGCGAACGAATGACATTTCTCTCTTTTCAAACAGATTACAAACAACTGACATTCTCATAGAGAATATTTGTTTTCAGTTTGACTTACTACTTATGATTTAAAACCTGACATTTCAACCTTTCATTAGATATATGTCTCATGTTTGTGTGATACTGGTAGTATTCACTAAGTTACAGTTCATTTTCTGAGGACTATCAGAATGGACTTCATTCAGAGAGAGACTGCAGCTTGTGCATCATGTTAGTTTTCTTTATTTTGCAAAAAATATATTTTCTTTTTACTGTGAGTGTACACAAATAAAAGAAGACATTCTGAAGTTTCAATTGATGTATTACTTTTGTCTGTATGACAAAAAATGGCGGAGTATTTTAAGTTGATTTTGCTATGTGAAAAAAATCCAGCAAAATGCGCCGGCGCATTTCCCGAGCTTTTGAGTATTAAACTCTGGGCTGTTTTATTACAGTGTGTATTTTCTCACCTTTTGAACATTGATATTGAAACTTGAATGTACCTTTTATATGCTCTATTACATAGTAAGATAATAGTGTTCTTTCCACTTTTATACAGTAGTTAGTAAAAAATGAAGTAAATTCAGAAAGATATTGAATGATTATCTATGTTCATATGTGCTTTTGTGTATCTGTAGGTGAAATAATATGTTATTTGTTTCTTCAAGAGACTGATAAATTAGCAGAGATGGGACCAAGTCACACATGTGCAAGTCTCAAGTAAGTCTCAAGTCTTAAACTTCAAGTCTCAAGTAATTCCCAAGTATTTTTTTCTTGGGCAAGTCAAGTCAAGTCAAGTCAAGTCACAAGCTATGTCAAGTCAAGTCAAGTCAAGTCCTGTAGTAGGTCAAGTCGAGTCCAAGTCAAGTCACCTTATTATTGTAATTTTACCTGCAGAATCTGATCTTAATAAAGTGAAAAGACAAGATATAAGTAACTGTCAGTAAATTACAATAATTTGGATTTGCATTGTAAATACTCATGTTCAGTAAAATACATCATGGAATCAAACAAAATTGTAACTTCATAAAATTATTTATTTTTCACTTCTGCCAACAGTGTTTGAAATGTTTTAAATTTTCAACATTGAGTCCATAAAACAAATAACAGCTTAACATCCAACAGACTCCTCTCTGAACACCGCCCTCTCTCTCTCAAGCACAGTTTACATACAACATTAAACTCTTTCTCACAACAGCTTTACTGACATGAAAGGAGCTTTTGTTGTAGTATTGTTGTTCAGAAAATGTACATTATTTGGCACTGTATTTGGCATATCACGGTTTTGATTTTAGTTCGTTGGTAAAATACAACTTAGAGACCATTAAGCTTTGTAGCTTTGTAGGCCTATAAGCTTTGTAGGCCTTTGTTTTAAATTTTCGGTTTATGATGAAAAGGTGGTGGCGGCACAGGGTCATTGGGAAACACTGAATGAATGTTTAGCTGACAAATGTGCTAAAGTTGTAATATCAGCTGCAGAGGCGCACCGACACTAAGTGGGGGCCCCAGGCAAAATTCATAAATGAGGCCCTTCTAAAAGATTTTATACAGTAGTTAAAATATCTTTGTTACCTAGTGACGTAATTATACAACATATAACACAGTCAAAACACATAACAGAACAAATTGTTTTTAATTTACAAAATTCGTCAACAAATCTTACTAATTAAATAATGTCAACTAAATAAATGTATTGATATTTATTTATATTAATGCGAGCTGGATTTAACTAGGCAGGGCTCAATCCTTAGCTCAACGCTAAGGATTTTTTCTACTGGCTCAGTCGGGCCAGTGGTTCAAATTTTTACTGGCCCCACAACAAAAAAAAAATTAATAAAAGTAAAAGACAAGAAAATGGGCCTATAAAATAAGCATATTTATTGTTTCTGTTGTCTTTGTTACATTTAACCTAAATAAATAGGGTTATGACACCAAAAGCTACTAGATTAATTTATATTATAAATATTGTTAGACAAATAAACAGTAAGTAATAAAAGAGTAACAAATAATCAAATTACAAGTAATAGCACAAATAAATACAACAGAACAAACATCTAAATTAAATAAATGGTGCTTTTCAAGTTTTTCATGTAGGTTTAAACAGGAGATTTTCAGGTACAGAAATTGTAATCTAATGTATAACTATATAATTATAGAATAGATTAAGATTTATTAAAGTTAATTGGTTAAGAGCAGTTACAGATGCATAAAAATGTTTTAATGTTGAAAATATAAAACGTTAAATAGCCTACTGTTATTTGAAATTATTAAAAAAAATTAAGACACTTCAAATGTGAAATTAAACCCGCCAGTAGGTGGCAGCGAATCACTGTTAATGAGCGAATCATTGAGATTCAACCGATTCATTCAAGCGGCTGATTCACTCAGGAAGTGTTGCTCAGAGACGCAAAACAATTCTGTGGACTTTGGAACTATTTTCGTTGGTAAAATACAGCGAAACAGACGATTTGGTGTCTAAAATGTAAGTCACTTGATATTAAGTTCTTGTTCATTAAACTGTACGCTGAATAAAATCAATATCACTTTTGTAATCATGATAATATTTGGAGAAAAACGGCGCTCTTTGTTTAATCTTCATGCTTCTTCATGCTTTCTTTTTCGCTTTGCCTGCCAGACGTATATGTCCTCTTCATGTTTAATAAATTGAATTAGGCATTTTAATGTAAGTAAGTGCTGCGCCAGTTTGAATGCGGCGGCAAAAGCATAAACAGCGTAACGAGAGAGGGGTCCCGATGCAGAGATGTCGCTGCGTCACTGCGTGTTATAATATTGATATTAACATGACAACGCTATTCTCAGCCTGCGCTCCAGCTGAGTAATCAACTTTATTTTTTAAAATAATTTATATATTTTATATTCAAACTGAAAACATGATTTGATTAACACTCAAGTCATTCAAGTCATCGTGTCTCAAGTCAAGTCAAGTCCCGAGTCTTTAACTTCCAAGTCCGAGTCAAGTCTCAAGTATTTTATTTTTTGTCAAGTCAAGTCACAAGTCATAAAAATAGCGACTCGAGTCGACTCGAGTCCAAGTCACCAAGTCACAAGTCCCCATGTCTGTGAATTAGCCACTACTGTGGGTGCTTCTAAATTTGTGCATCCATGTTTGTCTTGGGCCCTCCTTCTTAAGATGGAAAGAAATAATGCACAGATAATATGAGGACAGGAATCAAGGCATATTTGTAAAATGGTCCTCACTTCATCACAGTGCATGTTTTTAGTGGACATATGCTTCTCAATGCTATAATTGATATTTGTACTTCTTCATAAATATTACCATAATATAATAATATGATAACACACACCATAGTTTCTCCAGTTTACAGAGTGGATTCTGTAGTAGATCAGAGATTTGCTTCACTCCTGAGTGCCCTAGCTCATTATTGCCCAAATTGAGGAATCTAAGGTGTGAGGGGTTTGACATCAGAGCTGAAGCCAGAAAAATACAACCTTCTTCTGTAATACTGCATTCAGTCAACCTACAGAGAGAATCAAAAACAAATCATCATTCCATTAACAAAGCTTTCATAATTCCATTATACAGCAGAGATCTGTGTATTTGTAATAGTACTTCAAAGGTGCTTAGACGAAGGTCCTCATCTCTCTACAGCCCTGTACTACCAAAACAAAAAATTAGACTGTTGTAGTTATGCCATTTTACAACCAAATGTCAAAGGCTTATTGTCATAGTTCATGGCTTAGTGGCTTCAGGATTGACTGATGCTTGTTAGCAAATAATAATAATAATAATAATAATAATAAAAATGCAGTACCCCAGGGAGCATTTTGAATACTCAGTTATGCCGTTCTGGTTATCCAAGACCCCCAGAGTCTTCCAAGCAATGGTAAACGATGTGCTGACAGACATGGTCGACCAGTTCATTTATGTCTACCGGGATAACATAGTTTTTTTTTTTTTTTTACCTTTCCAGAAACATGTTTAGTACATCAGATGAGTGCTTCAGAGGCTGCTAGAGAATGGGCTTTTTGTTAAAGCAGAACAATGCATTTTTTCATGCACAGTCAGTCCCTTTCTTGGGCTACATAGTCTCATCAGGCTGTGGTAGATTGATGAACACCTCTTGTAAGGCCCTGCAGAGGTTTCTGGGCTTTGCCAATTTTTACTGCAATTTTATTTGCAAATACAGCCAGTTATGCTCCACTGACTGCCTTGATCTCCACTAAAGCTGCATTAATTTGGCCCAGTGCAGCTGAAGCTGCCTTTTCCAACCACAAATTATACTCGTTGCCCCGACCTGTCTCGTCAGTCTGTGGTGGAGGTCGAAATTCAAAGATTGGGGCTGGTGCGGTCCTCTCCCAGTGCTTCTCCATAGATGGAAAGATGCATCCCTGCTTGATTTTTCTCATTGTTTGTCTTCTGCTGAACGCAATTATGATATTGGTAACAGAAAGTTGATGGCAGTCAAGCTCACCTTGGAGGACAGATCATAAAAATCTTGAAAACATCAGATCTGCCAAATGCTTAAGCTCCAGGCAGGCCTGGTGGACATTATTTTTCATTTGTTTAAATTTTTCCATTTCTTATAATCAGAGCTTCAAAAACATCAAGCCCGATGCCTTTCCTCACATTATTGACCATTCTAAGCTCACAGTCTCTCCCACTTCCATCCTTCCCAAGAACCTTGTTGTTTCAACGTTGATTTGAGAGATCGAATCAAAGGTCTGCATGGCCATACAAGGGGTAACACCTCCATTAATTTGCCCACCAGATCATTTGTTTTTGCCTGAGAGTTTACAGTCTGACGTCATCTGGTAGGGTCATTGCTTCAAGGTAGCTTGCCATCCAGGGGTCAATCATACCATGTCTCTCATTAAACAGCGATGCTGGTGGCAGTCCATGACCTGTGAAGTTTGCTAATTTGTCTTGGTCTGCTCTGTTTGTGCTAGTTGTAAGACCAATCAACCCCATTCCAACCCCAATCTCCATTCCATTTGTAGTAAGCTTGCTCCCAAATTCATTGGCCAATTTTCTGTCAACAAAATCCTAAATCCAATGGCGGTCTGCCTAAAACTCCCTCCAGTGTACAGGAGAATTCATCCCGTCTTCTATGTATCCAAATTAAAACCTGTTTTACAATCAACAGGTTAATTGTCCTGGGAGCGCCAGGAGGTACTCCCTGGTGGAGGAGTACTCTCATGGTTCATGGGTCTTTGTGTTCATTTTTTCCCCCCGTGTGTTTCTGTCATTGGTTTGATTGGCCGTCAGCTCTGCTATGGCAACTTAGGTCACCCCCCACCTGTAGCTCATTCACTCGCCCCTTTATTTGCCCTAGTGTGTTTGTTCATTCTTTGTCATATCATTGTTCTCATGTCCTGAGGTTTCCGTTTTGTTTGTGTTGAAGTTTATGAGTTTTGGATAATGTTATTGCAGCTTGAATTACTCATTGACTGTGCTCTATTCTTGGATTTCTCTGAGACTTTACCCAGTCTGCTGGTCTGCCTTACCTGCCCTTTGCAGTCTGTCATCACATTGCGAAAGCCTGCTACCATATCATTTGTAATCAATGACATCTGACCAATTGTGTTTTCACATTGTTGTATTTATTTCAGCGCTGAAGACCTCACTCCAAGATGGCATGGCCGCCATTCCAGAGCCTTGTCCCAAGATGGCCACCATGCCAGAGTCTCACCCCAAGATGGCCGTCATGCCAGAGCCTCGTCCTGTCATGGCAGCCATGCATGTGCCCTTAGGAATTTTGGTGGAGTATGAGGGGATGGCCTAAAGCCCAGAGATGGTTCCAGTCCCTAAGTCCACTCCAGTGTCTTCTCCAGCACCTGAGTCTGCTCCAGTGTCTGCTGCAGCCCCTGACCAGAGTTCAGTGATGGCTCCAGCCCCTGAGACTGCTACAGAGTCTGCTCCAGCACCTGAGTCAGCTCCGGACTCTGCCACAGAGCCCATTCCAGTGAGCACAGCCAAAGCAGAGCTGGCCGTTCAGGGGAACAGCCAGCTCCACCCTGTTCCCCTGAACGGCCAGCTCCGCTTTGGTCCCCTGAATTACAGGTGCCGCCCTGGCTCCCTGAGTTGCCAGCACCGCCCTGGAGGCTTCTTGTCCTACCAAAGACTCTACTAGTCAGCCTACAGGGCGCACACCCTCCCACCCCAGTTCCCAGTTTGTGGCGCGAGGACGCATTTTTCGGGGAGGGGGGAGTGATGTTACATGTTTGGTTTACTTTGTTCATGTTTATATATTTTTTTTAAATCAGTTTTCATGTCCTTTCTGTCTTCAGTTTTTTAGTCAGCTTTCTTGTCTGTTAATTAGGTGAGTTCTCCTAATTTGCCTGTCTGTTTGTATCCTAGGTTACTGATTTGATTAGTGTCCTCAGTTCAGGAGTGTCTTGTTAATTAGTAACTAATATAAGCCCTTAGTTTCTGTCTGTTCCTGGTCTTGCGTTGATTTTATTTTAAGGTATGTTTGGTTATTAATTTCTCTTGTTCAAGTTCTTCACTGTATTAAAAGTTTTATGCAAAGATCCTTCATTGTGCGGTCTTTATCAACCACAGACCGCATCAATAAGCACTATGATACATGCATTGGATGTCTATTGTCTCACTCAGTTTTATCTATGTTTATTGTATCTGTCCCTATACAAATAAATAAATATCTGTGACTGTGGCTGTATGAGGAAAAACTCTTGATATATCAGGGGTCTCAATACTTTATGAATTCACTGTATATGCAGTCATACTCACATTTATGCTTTTGTACTGAATATCAGATTGAAAGTGAAAATGTGTGTGTGTGTGTCTTTAATACACAATACAATAAAATACACTTACAGTAGTTTCTCCACTTTACAATATGGATCCTTCAGTAGATCAGAAAGAAGCTTCACTGCTGAATCACCTAGTTTATTATAGTTTAGATTCAGTTCTCTCAGGTGTGAGGGGTTTGATCTCAGAGCTGAAGCCAGAGCAGCACAGCCTGGTTCTCCTATTCTGCATTTCCAAAGCCTCAATAGAGAGAAGAAAAAGAAAAAAAAAACACTTTAGACTTACATTTAAGTGTGTGATTTGTTTCAAATGGAATAAACACCTTTATATCTTATGCCTACTTTTAGGCAAATATCTGTGTGTATACTTGCAATAAAAAAAGTGTCAAAAGGAAATAAAATGTACACTGAATTTAGAGGTAGACTAACAGAATTAAGAAAAAGCATAGATCTATAGGTCTTCATAATAACTTTAAACAGTCATTTATTTAGAACAGGGGTACTCAAGTTCAGAGGCCAAGAGGGCCGCATTTTAACCAAATGAAACGCGAAGGGCCACACATTATAACTTGGATCGTAAGACTTTTATTTAGGCCTACTCAAGACAATATTTTACTGTTTATTTACTAAAAGTGCAGTTTATTATCTAGCTAAATCTTAATAGTATGGTGTCCTTTTTAAAGTGTCAATGAACATGATAAATGGCATTTAAAAAAATGATTAATAGCTCGTCTTGCTGTATTCTTAATGTACAAATGCATAAAGAGAAACAAAAACTGATGAAAAGAAATCCTTGTTCATTTGAAATGCCTGCATTGTTTTCACAATAAATTTAAGGTGTGGCTGTTGTTCACTGGCTGATGAGAGTTTGTCCGTAAGACAAAAAACATTGCAATTTTTATAGTCTTTTTATACTCCATTGCACCTTTTAAACACTTTTTATAGCACGTATTTATACTCAGAGAATAAATGTTTTATTATTTGTATTATTATAACCTACCTTTTAATTTTGTCAGAATCCAAAATCTTTTTTTTTAATGTTCAATCACAATTTTATGAATTATCTAACTATAACCAACGTTGTAAACATGATAAATAAGATATTCTCCGTTAGCTCAATGATGTGATGACAGATCTATGGGAGCGCTGCTTGCTTTCTGTTTATTACACATTGACATTATTAAGAATAAAAGGTTTGTTTTTCATGATGCTCGGCAACTTACACACTGCAAAGTTTGAGGAATGTCAACTGCATTTCATCATGGAAAAATAAGGTTACTTTGTTTTTACTTGCGCGCACAGTCTCGAGCCTTGGATGGCGTTCACGAACACAAAGTGCTCGACACATGCGCACTAGAGAGATTCATGCTTGCCTAGTCTTTTTCGCTCAAATAGTTACAATAAAATGTCTTTGTACTTGTTTAAAATTAGAGTTGCGGGTATCTTTTAATCCCCTAAAACGAGCGCTCTTCAACACGGTCGGCTGTTGTGTTTTTTATTACTCTTGTTCTGTCTTCGTTTCTTTTCAGACTGAAACAACAGCCCGTTTCAGTGCTGACACCTTGTGGACAAACTAAATTAGTGCAAAAACTATGTGCCTTCAGTTTTGTTCTTTGCGGTTAGAAAAACTGTGCTGCTCGCGTACACTATACGCGTTCTCTGCTGATGATTACAGCGTCACGCGCACTGTACGCCTACACTAGTGTACGTGTAAAAAAACGAAGTAATATTCACGCTAATTTTGAACGCAAATTATAAAAAAAATACATTTATATGTAGCATGATGCGGGCCACAAATTTAATGCTGACGGGCCGGATGCGGCCCGCGGGCCGCCTGTTGAGTACCCCTGATTTAGAAGAAACTACACTGTACACTCTAACCAACTCTTAAATATCTGGTCCTTATGAATCATAAATATTGATTTTTTTTTTCTCATAACTTTCCCATATTTGACCATTATTTGGATCATTGGGAGTTTAACAATTTAAAGTCCCCCTGTAGTCAATTATTTTATCCCTTTAAACTCATTTTTGATCACCAAAATGACATATTTAAAAACAAAAAATCATATTTGAAAAAAAAAATTTCTTCATGCCTTAAAATTGCTTGAATGTAACTCTACACCCTTGCCTCCTTTTATATACACGGATCAATGAATATGCAAATTAGCCCCACTTCAACTCGCTCGTGCCAGCTCGGAGAGTCTAGTGTTGCTATAGTGACGAGCAATTTGTTGATTGTGTTGTGGATATTTAAGAAAAAAGCTTGCTTCGCTTCGTATATTCAGTTTAACAGCTGTGCAACTGAATTGCTCATATTTTCTGATGCTTAAATTGTATTTTAAATTATGAATTGGTGAAATGTATTAAAATATTTCGAAGGACAAACACATGAACTTTATTGGCTTTACTTCAAGTCAGCTGTCACTTTACTTTGGCACGAGACCCTATGTGCTCGCACAGTTGGCACAGCCCTTGCCACGGTTCTGTCAATAATTAATATGAATTAATATGATTAGCCTTTTGTTTGACTGTTATCAAACAGCTAATAATGTGTTGCAAATGTTACACACACCGTTACTGTTCTTCATCTCAGACAGAGTCAGACAGCTGCCTTCTAACAATCAGTATCCTTACAAACGCTTGAGAACTCAGAACGTCAGTGGAGAAAGGCTTGTAGTTCATCATAACATCGTAATAGACTAATAGACTAGCTAAATATACACAATTTTTCATATCAACAGAAAATTTACCGGGATAACGTGGCTTCTCTTGAGACTTTCCCGCTTCAGAGCAGTCATAGTTAATGATATGCTAAAGCCTGCCGGCACATTGTTGTGATTGGTTACCTTGACATAGTTAATGATATGCTAAAGCCTGCTGGCACATTGTTGTGATTGGTTACAAGGTAACCAACTCCGCCACAGTCTGGAATACAGCCAACAACAAATCGACAGGCTCACACAAGAAAACAGTTCGCTCCAGAACTCCATTACAACTCTCACAACGCAACTGTCTACTGTTACCACTCAGCTCGCCTCCGTCACCTCCGAAAATAAAACGATAAAAGAAACAATTTTGGACTTACAAGCACGCAGCATGAGGAAAAACTTGATTTTCACCGGCATCGCTGAACCACCCACTGACGAACCCGAGAAAGCGGTCAAGGATTTTATGGTTAAACAGCTCAAACTCCCAACAGAAACTGTCAACAACATCACTTTTCACAGTGTTCACCGTCTAGGAAAAAAACTCAGTAACGCCACCCGACCCTGCCCAATCATTATTAAATTTTAATAACATTTTAAACAAAAAAAATTGGTTCATCAGCAGGGCAAACAGTTAAAGGACATTCACTATGGACTTAACGACCAGTTTCCACAAGAAATCATCCATCGACGTAAACAGCTAATCCCCATCCGCAAGCAAATGATAAAAGAAGGCAAAAGAGCAATACTTACAGTGGACAAATTGTACATTGATGGACAGCTATTAAAAGACAAGGACATCACCCCCTGGCTCTACTAGAACCCTTCCCTCAACAATATCATCCCAGCCATAATATATATCCCCCCACACCCCCCCACCCTTTCTATACAATATGCACCTCAGTCACCTATGTTTTGTTTTTCAAACTCTGTGTTGTTTTTTGTTTTATTATGTGCTTTGCTGATTTTAATTCATAAAGACCTCAGAAAAACAGGCGAATCTCAACATAACACAGACTGTTACGTAACAGTCGGGATCATTAATATGTACGCCCCCAATATTTGCATATGCCAGCCCATGTTCAAGGCATTACACAAGGGCAGCCAGTATTAACGTCTGGATCATCAGACTAGGTAAGCAAACAAGAACAATAGCGAAAAATGGCAGATGAAGCGATAATAACTGACATGATCCATGATTACATGATATTTTTAGTGATATTTGTGAATTTATAAATGTTTCGTTAGCATGTTGCTAATGTACTGTTAAATGTGGTTAAAGTTACCATCGTTTCTTATTGTATTAATGGAGACAAGAGAGCCGTCGCTATTTTCATTTTTAAACACTTGCGGTCTGTATAATGTATAAACACAACTTCATTCTTTATAAATCTCTCCAACAGTGTGTAATGTTAGCTTTAGCCATGAAGCACAGCCTCAAACTCATTCAGAATCAAATGTAAACATCCAAATAAATACTATACTCACATGATCCGACGCATGCATGCAGTATGCATGACGAACATCTTGTAAAGATCCATTTGAGGGTTATATTACCTGTGTGAACTTTGTAAATGCACTGTATTATAGTCGAGAGCTCGGGGGGCAGGGAGCGCGCGATTTAAAGGGGCCACACACTAAATCGGTGCATAGTTAATGATGCCCCAAAATACGCAGTTAAAAAAATTAATTTAAAAAAATCTATGGGGTATTTTGAGCTGAAACTTCACAGATACACGCAGGGGACACCTTAGACTTATATTACATCTTGTAAAGACTGGTTCCAGGGCACCTCTAATATATCCTCTAAAAATTACTTTCCAAAATATACAAAATTATAACTAATTCAAATAAAACCATAACTTTACCAACAATCAAATGGGAAGTAGACCTTTTAAATGCTCCTGATACAGACTTCTGGACTCAAATTTGTAAAAATATCTATTCCATGACTAAAAACACCAATCTTCAGCCCATACAGTATAAGACTCTTCATAGAACACACTACATAGGGAAAGGCTGTCTAAAATGGGATTCACATCAGAAATTTGCTCACACTGCTCACAAAATTGTCCGGACACATATATCCATGCCACATGGCACTGCCCACCCATGAAACACTTTTGGAAAGATGTCACTGAATTCCTATCCCGCCTCCTGGGCTGCCGCATCCCATTATCCCCCTTACTCTGTGTACTAGGTGATCTATCAACTCTCAATCAGGAAATAACAAACAAAAGGATGCTCCTCGTAGCCTTAGCCATCACCAAGAAAACTATCTTCTTCAACTGGAAATCCCAAAACACTATTCACATAATGCATTGGAAAAATTTGCTCACAGACTACATCTCCCTAGAGTATTTTTCACCTCATTACAACTGTATATCGGAACCACAACACTCCAGATCAGACCTCATTCAACTATTACAAATCTGACACACTCATCCTAATTAATTATGTATTAATTTATTAACATACATATTTATACAAGGTTTTAGTAATATTATGAGTATTTTCATTATTATTATTATTATTATTGACATTATTATTATTATTATTATCAATATTATAGAAACATTGACCAGTAATAGGATGATGTTGATGGGATGATATTTTGCTTGATATAAAGACGGTAATGGTATAATGAATATCTTTAATAATTAAAATTTATATATATATATATATATATATATATATATATTTAAAATATATAAATATAACTTACTCCTAACATATACCACACATAATTTTAATGCACCACACCCTTCTTTTAATGCACCACCTCAGCTTAGGCATACATACAAATAGTAATTGTACTGTGAATGAGAAGGAGGGGGAAAAAAAAACAAAACAAAACCAAAAAAACATGCACACTGACACAGAAGCTAGGAGAGGTGTGGTATGTGTTAGGTATGTGTCATTATTTCCTTATTTCTTTATTGTTATTACTACTTTCATTCTATCATTATTATTATTATTATTATTATTACTGTTATTATTATTGATATTACTGTTGCCGTCATCACAAAATATTATCATCATCATCATCATCATCATCTTTAGCATTACTATTGTTATTATTATTATTGTTGTTATTAATGTTATTATATTATTATTGATATTACTATTGCTGTCAATACAAAATATTATCATCATCACCATATTTAGTATTACTATTGTTATTATTATTACTGTTACTATTATTATTGATATAAATGTTATTATTATTATTATTGATATTACTATTGCCGTCAACACAAAATATTATCATCACCATTTTTTGTATTAGTATCACTACTGTTATCATTGTTATTATTATTTTACTATTGCCATCAACACAACTTATTATCAACACCATCTTTAGTATTACTATCATTATTATTACTGTTATTACTGTTATTATTATTACTGATATTACTGTTGTCATCACAAAATATTATTATCATTATTATTATACATGCTATTACTATTTAAATACTTCTATTACCCGTTTGTCATTTTTTGCTTACTTTTCATTGCTGTTACTATCATTGTTGTGTTATTGTTGTTTTTGTGTTTTGTTGTTGTGTTTTGTGTTCACCCTATGTTGTATGTTTTGCACTCCTAATAATAATAAAAAAAGTAAGAAATTATTATTTAAAAAAAAAAAGATCTACTAAAGCCTGCCGGCATGTTGTTGTGATTGGTTACAAGGTAGTCTGTGACGTTACAAACACCAACGATTTCAAACCGCGGGTTTTAGACTGTCTTTGGTTTACTGCAGTTTCAAATACAAAATACTCAGCAATGGTGCTGACTTATGAATTTGCACATGGTTTGTCTTAAAGCATATTAAAAACACTACATAGACATATAAATAACATTAAAAACTTGATTTTCACCACAGGGGGGTCTTTAAGATCAGCCATACCGTTTCAACGACATTTTGAATTTGATCGTACACTGTTGTACAATATAAGTTGTTTTTGACCACATACAATTGCTGCTAACAGCTCAATTTATAATTATTTAAAAACTGACAGCTTAGATTGAGTGGAGGGTGGACCAGTGCCACCCTGGCAATGGGAACTCATTCCTAATTCAATTGTTTTTTGTGAATGTGATGACTCCTCTGTGTTACATATGTGATGGTGTAGTGGTCAATAGTGGCATATATGCCACTTTAGATAGCTTCTGAGTCATCACATTGTATCATTCCTTATAATTCCATAAATTTATCTGTGCCATAAATGATCTTTGCTCACCATGGCTTCATGTTAATGGCTGGCTGGTATTTGTATTTTAATATATATATATATGTGACCTGATCCAGCAAAATGAGTCACAGTGACCCAAATTTCAAAATTGAGATTTTGGTATCAATGGAAAGATGAGACAATAAGCTTTAAAATGATATCCTAGTCAAAGTCATACCTTGAATGGTTTTAAAGATATACCGATTTTAATTATGGTCGTCTGCCCTTTTTTTCAAATTGAAAACCTGAGAAAATCGCTTTTAAAGTTTTTTGCCCGTTTTTTTGTTGATATCTTTCAAAATCCATTGCAATTAAAGGGATAAACTATTTATTTTACAGCTTAATTTGACCAAAGACATTTTTATATATATATAAATGCTATTAAACCAGGCTGAAGCTCAAATTATTTTAAAGTATTTATTTGAATTAACCCTTTAAGACCTTTAAGACTTTAAGACCTGAAGGCTTTTTTAGAGTTCTTTTTTTTTTTTTTTTTTTTTCCTGAGCGACACACACAAAAGTAAAGACTCATAACTCCAAAACTCTAGCAAAGAGAGTCAAAAGGTAGGTATCATTTGATACAAAACATTTAAAATTTTAAGAAAATATAAATTACATTACATTTGGACATTTTCTTGCCGAGAAACAGCTGATAAAAGACAAAAAAATATAGATCATTTTTAAAAAATAATTTTTCTTTTTTTATTTGACATGGAATAACTCAGGAACACAATAAGATCGCTAAAAAATTCTTTTTTGGTGATGCTCTCCTATATGTGAGCTGCATCTGGTTCAAATTTCGTGGTGATATTATAAAGAACAGTTTGAAAAATTGTTGTTCATTTTTTCCACAGCCAGGTGGCGCCAACAGGCGGTAAACTCCGGTTTAGAGGTGCTTCTCAGCACTCGTTAGGAGTTTTTCAAAATGGTTAGATGCATTAAAAAGATGAGATTCTAAGCTTTAAAATGATATCTATTTTGTGTTATTCCACGTTGTAAATGGATGGGTCCGGGATCATTGGATACACACTGCATCCCAGAGAGATGAGAGACATGTATTTATGCCAAGTATGTTAAATAATTTCGTGAGTAATATCTTGTGATCAATGAAATATATTATATTGATTTTGGATTCATTTTAATCTTGAGAATCTGCTTTAAATATTGATGTGCGATTTTTATGATCTGTGCATTTTTCATGAAGTTCTGAGCACGTGAAATACATACTTGTATTCAGTTAGCTGCTGTGCTATTTTTGTTGTAAACGCATATTTCTCAGACTCATTAGAGGGTGAAAATAACGCAACAGAAGCATGTTGGAGGCTGATATGAACGTTTAAAGTCGTTGGTTTTGTATGCAAAAAGAATTTTTGTGCTACCTATATGGATTAAATTTTTATTGGCTTTTAAAGAGAGACACGCAAATGGGAGTTTTATTTTATAAGGCGCGCTAGTCTGACAGGAGGATGGCTGGACCGATCGCGTGCCTGTCAGTCAAAACGGGGCTTCCCATTGTTAAAAATCAGCGTTTAGGTCAGTGTGTTTACATTTCTAAACTGTTTGATTGGTTCTATACAACGTGTAACACCATATTTGTAGAGCAGAGATAATGACGTTTCAGGGGATACTGGGAAATGCTCATAAGTGACGAGAGGAGTTGAGAAGTTCATTTCCAGCTAATTTAGTGAAACCATGTCAAATTTAATAGCCATTTAAATACCTTTACTCGATTATCTGGACTACGAAACTTTGGGAGATTATTTTTGAAAGTCTGTTCTTTGAAATTAGCTTAAAAAAAATCGATTTTTTCTTTTTTTTTTCCACATTATCGGCCCATATCTTAAAATAGAACGTTGCGACTTCCGACTCATTTCGCCAGATCGGGTCACACACACATATATATATATATATATATATATATATATATATATATATATATAAAATACACTCATTATTAATTAATAAATTATTACACTCACTTGAGTTTCTCCAGTTTACAGTGTGGATCTTTCAGTAAAGCATGTAGCTGCTTCACTCCTGAATCTCCTGGTTTATTACAGCTCAGATCCAGATTTCTCATTTGCGAGGGGTTTGATCTCAGTGCTGAAGCCAGAGCAGTACAGCCTTTCTCTTTAATACTGCAATTAGACAGCCTACAGCATAGAGAAAACATCTCTCACATACAGCCTAACACAAACATTTATCATGAAATTTAGTTTACTAATCACTTAATATTTTCATTGAAGTAGCCATTATTAAAATGACGAAACCTTTCAAAATTCCTTATAGAACAAAATTTTCGAAACTGCATGCTTACAGTTGGGCCAAAAACCTTTTGTCTAATAATATATGTAATTTTGGCATTAGTGGCATCAAACATTTATTCATGCATTTTCCAAACCACTGGTTCTATGTAGGGTTTGCATGTTTGCTAGAGCCTATCCCAACATCTCAAGGGCAGCCCAAAGTATTTGGCACACTTTTCTTTGACATGTTTTTAATATTAAAAAAAAGTTTCTCACTTTTCTTATTTGTATCTCATTCACAATTAAAGTATGACTTTTAGTGCAAATAAATACATTTGTCTTATTCTGCAAAAATAAGAAAAAGAAATGATAAATACTGACTTTAGTTTCTCTAGTTTACATTGTGGATCCTTCAGTAGAGTAGAGAGCAGCTTTACTCCCGACTCCCCTAGTTCATTGTAGTTAAGATTCAATGTTACCAGGTGTGAAGGGTTTGATCTAAGAGCTGAAATCAGAGCAGCACAATCTTCCTCTCCAATATTGCAGTCATACAGCCTGGAAAAAAAAACTTCTGTCACTCCTGAACAATTCTTATCAATCATTATCAACCCAAAGTAATGAATAAGAACAAAGTAATAAATATTAATAAATAGTTGTTCAAGTAAAAAAAAAAAAAAAATGTGTGGCTGTATGCCAGTGACATATATAAAGTGATGAGATAATCATCTGCACTAACATTAATTTCATCAGTTTACAACGCTGATCCCTTAGTAGAGCTGAGAGTTGCTTTATTCCTGAACATCCTGGTTTATTATAACTCAGATTGAGTTCTTTCAGGTGTGAGGGGTTTGATCTTAGAGCTGAAACCAGAGCAGTACAGCCTTCCTCTCCAATATTACAGTCCCACAGTCTGCAGAAAGGAAGATAAAATATTCACACACTTATTTTACAATTATCCCCACCACTTACGTGCCCTTGAGTATAAATTGTTCACATTCAGTCAGTCACGTTCAATGTATGTCAGACAGACAGATAAATAGGAATCTCGCTAGAGAGGCCAATCTGCTTAGATTGTAACTAAAATTAGCCAATGCACATTGGCATGCAATCATATGCAGCTGCCTTGCAGCACAGGTATTTAATGAGCAGCAGGTGTGTTGCATATTCAGCTTTTCGCTTCAGAGCTGAACGGTCTATGTTCTCTGCAAGCAAATGTTCTTCAAGATGAGTCAAGCTCTCAGGATGAACTTCTCTTCTTTTAAAAGCTGTAAAAAGGCTGTTCTCACGGCTGGTAACGGTGCGCTTTTGAGGACTTAAAAGCTGTTTTTTATGGCTGGTAAAAATGAGCGCCTTCTAAGAGAGGAAAGCACATGACAGGCTGCACACATCCCTGTCTATGTCGCTTAGCCGTTCCCCTGCGTGCTTCAGCACTTTTAAAGAGCAAGTCCCTAAAAGAGCTTACACAAGTAGAGCTTGCGTCTTTTTAATTGTGTGGCCTGGTGCTGCTGCGTCAATCCAGTCCTCCTCAGAGGGTTGCTTCGGATAGTGGTGCTGGTGATCTGAGAATTACAGTGAGCATGGTGGGCCATCTCAGAGGTGTGCAGCATCTGTATCCCTACGGCTGCATCGGAGGGTGAGCCAAACTTCTAGGGAAGGATGATTCAGCGGTGTTGCCAACTCAGATCCGGAGATGATGGCTATGCTTTCCTAGGCCGGCAACAGGGTCGGGCTCATGTGGAACCTTCCACCATGTCCAGAGCCCTTGCGGTTAAATGATTGGTTTCTTGGGGTGGCACGTGCTGGTTCTCAGCTACCCACCCCGGATCCTTTCATTCTAGAGGTGCATGAGGAGCTCACCAGGTCGTGGATGGCACCTTTTACTGCCTGAAACCGCCCCAGTGGCTCCTCCTCCCTTACCACCCTTGATGGCACTGCGGCGAAGGATTACACATACATCCCTCCTGTGGGGTGGGCCATTGCTATGCAACTGTGCCCTAACTCCACTTGGCGGAGGGACCCGTGCCTCCCTTTCCGGGCCTATAAGCTCGTGTCAGATCTTACCGGCAAAGGCCTATGAGGAAGCCGCTTCTGCTTTACATGCTATGGCGTTGTTGAGGGTGGTCACGATCCACAAGTCTTGTGAAAAAATGTTTAGTATGTGTTTTGAGGTCTTATTTCAGTGACATATTTTTTTGTTTGTTTTTTCAAAAACCATGCATTTACGTAATTCTCTCAAAAATACAAACATGTACATACTTGTTGCTCACATATTATTGTAGCCTAGTTTGTGCTGAATACAGTGTAATGAAACGTTTGTCATTAATATGTTTATAAGCAATTGAAAAAAGCGCAAATGTCAGGGCATGTCAGAACTACTCCAGGGCCCCAAATTAGCCTCAGACCCCAGAGGAATAAACCTTCTATGAAGACTTTGCTGCTGGTTGCATTGGCCTCTATCAAGAGGGTAGGGGATCTGCAGGCATTTTTGGTCAACGAATCGTGCCTAGAGTTCGGGCCAGGTGACAGCCACATGTTACTGAGACCCCAGCCTGGCTATGTGCCCAATGTTCCTACCACTCCCTTCAGGGACCAGGTAGTGAGCCTGCAAGCGCTGCCCCCGGAGGAGGCAGACCCAGCCCTGGCTTTGCTCTGTCCAGTCCGCGCTCTACAACTGTATATAGACAGAACTCAAAGCCTCAGGACCTCAGACCAGCTCTTTGTCTGTCATGGAGGCCAGCAAAAGGGAAAGGCTGTCTCCAAGCAGAGGATAGCCCACTGGATAGTGGATGCCATCACCTTGGCTTACCAAGCAAAAGGCGTGCCATTCCCACTCAGGTCTCGGGCGCTGACTCGTGACACCTCGCTAACAGATATTTGTAGAGCTGTGGGCTGGATGACACCTAACACGTTTGCTAGATTCTATAGCCTTCGTGTCTAGTCCTGTGTTCTCACCTCAACCGGTCAGAGAAACAGAGAGGCCCTGGCTTAGTGTCAGCTTTCTGTGCTTATATGAGCTTATTGCTCCAGAGAGTCCCTACAAGGCAGACACTCTTGAGTCCTCCGATCACCCTTTGGCAGCCGGACATGGCAGAGCATCTGGCGCCAGGCCTATATTCTGTTGCATTCTTGAGAACCGGGTTTAGGCTGGGTACCATATGTGTGATTCCACAGTTGCTCCTAAATGAAGCCAGTGTCTTTCCCTTTGGGAGAACCCACCTCTTATCAGGCTGGAGTCACCCCAGTAACTTCCATATGTAGTACAGCCCTACGGGGTTAGTTCATATGTACATCTCCACATAAGTCCTTTGGGGAAGGATGTGGCTTCCGCAGCATTCCTCTCCCATTGAAAGGGCACGCTTTCCCAGTGTTATCCAATAGTCTCACTGAATGGGTTGTGTGGAACAGCAGTGATCGACACTCTCTGTGTTAGCCCTGTCCCACCGTCCTTTAGGCAAGGGGGTGCAGAAGGCTTGCACAGAGCACTGGAAGGGGGCAGTGTCTGTAGCGCTTTGGTAGGGATTCCTATTCATCAGTCTGTCCGACGTACAACGATATATACCTGGAATTCCATTTCATGTACAAGAAATGTCTTTTTTTTTCTTTTCTTTTTTATTATGCAAACAGACAATTACAATATTTACAGAAAACAAATTAAATGCAGAAAACAGATACAAAGACCGACAAAACATACATAACAGTACAATTTGGGTGTGTTTGTGTGTGTGAATGTAAGTGTAACTGGGTGTGGTAGTGGAAATATATATGAATAAAGGAGCATGTGGGAAAGTACAACAGACTTAACCAGACTTTAAAAATATACATATATATATATATATATATATATATATATATATATATATATATATATATATATATATATCAAAGAGGAGGAAAAAAAATAAAAGTAATAATAAATAATAAGAATTTTAGTGACAATAATAATGATGAAGAGGGTAATAGTATCACACAAGAGAAAAAACAAAAAAAAAAAACTGATAAATGAGAGATGAGAAAGATGACAAAAGCAATAGTAATAGCAATATTAATAATAATAATAATAATAATAATGATAATAATAACAATAATAATAATGATAAATCCAATTAATAAGAAATGACAAATAGTAATAATAGTATTAGCAGTAGTAGTAATGATAAACTTATTAACAGATATACTCACTTCATCCGGAATGAGGGGGAGGTTAAAGGATCAGGAAGAGGACAAATAAAGATAATCGTAGTAGTAATAACAATAATAATAATAAATAATACGAATTTTAGTGACAATAATAATGATGAAGAGGGTAACAGTATCACAAAAAAAAAAAAAAAAAAAAAACTGATAAATGAGGGATGAGAAAGATGACAAAAGCAATAGTAATAGCAATATTAATAATAATAATAATAATAATAATAATAACAGTAATAACAAAAATAATGATAAATCCAATTAATAAGAAATGACAAATAGTAATAATAGTATTAACAGTAGTAGTAATGATAAACATATTAACGAATATACTCATTTCATCCGGAATGAGGGGGGAGGTTAGAGGATCAGGAAGAGGACAAATAAGATAATAGTAGTAGTAATAGCAATAATAATAATAATAATAATAATATTGATACAGCCATTGATAGTAATGATAAAAGTAGTAATTATAATAGCAATAATAATAATAATAATAATAATGGAAATATTGATACAGCTATTAATAATAAGGTTTTATAAAGCTGCCTCTGACACCCCTCATGGCCATGGGATAGAATAGACCCCCGCCAGCGTCATGTTGCAACAGGCTATTAAGGTGAGGTGCTGCGAGGGCCAGGGTCCCAAACCCCATACTCAACCCCAGCCGTCCCACACATGCCATGCTTACCCTGCCTTTGTTTTTGTTTTGTTTTTTTTGTTTTTTATGTTTTTTTTTATAAATATGTCAGCTTTCATTGTTATACTCATGATATGTTTGTCAACTAGTGTATAATGCATTAAAAAAGTATGGCGTGCAGCATGGAACCAGCCCAGTGCAAAGCCCAGGCCGCCACGGCCACGCCACACTTACCCTCTGTGTGCTTTTTTTTTTTTTTTTTTTTGCGCTTTAAACTTGTTTTATATTCCAACTGAATGTGTGTGTGCACCTCATCTAACATGTGAAGCATTAAAACAGCGAGACAAGTGCTGAGCCAGCCGGAGACAAGAAAACCCAGGTGAAAGTACAAGCTGGAGGGCAAAAGCCCAAGGCCCCCGGCCCCACACCACACTAACCCACAACTAATCAGAACCGCACATGGCAGGGGCTAGTATGCCACAGCCAACCAGGATCCAGAAGCAGCGAGAGAGAGAGAGCGAGAGAGAGCGAGAGAGCGAGAGAGAGAGAGAGAGAGAGAGAGATTTAAATGTAATCTTTTAAGTATTTTATTTATTAATCGGTGTTGCTATCTCTTCCTGACCCCCACCCCCCAGTTATGTGTGAATATTAATGGTGTATCATTGAGGATGGCTTCAGACAAAGAAGGTCAGTGGATTCATGACTGTTGGAAGTTAAGGAGAGATGACCAAGAAGGGTGTAATTCTGGTGTATTATTGTGAGTGGAGGTAGACAAGTTTTCCATGGAGATGTACTCTATTAGTAAATTTTTCCAAGTTGTAATGTGTATGGTGTTCCTTGATTTCCAGTTCATGAGAATAGTTTTCTTGGCGATAGTTAGAGCCACTAGGAGTAATTGACTGTTTGTATTGTTTAAATTGATTATGGATATGTCACCTAATATACAGAGGGAGGGAGACAACGGGATGTGACATCCCATAAGATTGGATAGTGAGTCAGTAACGTTTTCCCAGAATTTTTTAACTGAAGTGCAATCCCAAATAGCGTGTAAATAGGTGTCTGGAGTGTTTTGTGTGCAATGTGAGCATGTTTCTGAAGCGAAACCCATTTTAAATAATTTCCGTCCAGTTAGGTGAAATCTATGAAGTACTTTATACTGTATAAGTTGTAAGTTGGCGTTTTTTGTCATGAAGTAGATATTTTTACAGATTTGTGTCCAAAAAGCGGCATTAGGAGCAATGGATAAGTCAGATTCCCATTTAGCATTGGGTAGGCTTATTGAATTGTCTGATTTGGATATTATTTTATATATTTTGGAAAGTAGTTTTTTTGGAGAGGTTATATTAATTAGCTCTGAGATTGGAGGGGAAAGGTCTAGATTAATTGTCTGAGTGTCAATTTTTGATTGAATAGATGATTTGATTTGTAAATATTCCAAAAAACAGTTACTCCCAATGCCGTATTCCTGGACCAAGTGGGAAAATGGTGCCAATTTATTATTAAGGAGGATATGTTGAAGTTGTTTGATGCCCTTATTTACCCATGTGCGTAAGTTGAGTGGCTTCTTGTTAACAATAAAATCTGGGTTATTCCAGATCGGGGTGTATTTAGATGGTGCAATAGGGGTGTTTGTGATTTGATGAACTTTCCACCAGGCTGTCAGAGCTGTGGCTATTGTTGGTGTTTTAAAACAGTGATGCTTTTTGATTGTCTGATTGTAGAAAGGTAATTCTGAAATGTTAATGTCTTTACAAATTGACTGTTCAATATCTAGCCATGTGCTTTCTGATGGGTTTGGGTGAATCCATTTGTATATGTTTTGGAGCTGGTTAGCCAAAAAGTAGTGGTAGAAATGTGGTACTTCCAGTCCTCCTTGTGTTTTTGGTTTTTGTAGTGTAGATAATTTAATTCTTGGGGTCTTATTTTTCCAATAGAATTTAGTGACAATTGAATCTAGTGATTTAAACCAGGTGAGGGTGGGTAGTGCTGGGGTCATTGTAAATAAATAGTTTAATTTAGGGAGTATAGCCATTTTAATTACTGATATTCTGCCCATAATGGATAGTGGTAAATTCATCCAGCGATGCGGGTCATCATTTATTGTTTTAAGTAATGGAGTAAAGTTGAGCCCAAACAGCTCTGACAGCCTGGGGGAAACATTAATGCCTAAGTATGTGATATAGTTGGTGCACAAAGGAATAGGTGGTGTCTGGGATGTCACATCCAAGCTATTGGAATGTAATGAAAGTATGGCAGATTTACTCCAGTTGATAGAGTATTCAGAGATATTTGAGAATGAATCAATGAGTTTAATCGTTTCTTGTAATGATGATGTGGGGTCTTGTAAATATAGTAATATGTCATCAGCGTAAAGACTAATTTTGTGCTGCATGTTTAGTGTTTGAATTCCTTTAATGTTGCTGTTTTTGATGGACGGCTGCTGCTAATGGCTCAATGAAAATGGTGAACAATGGAGAGAGTGGGCATCCTTGTCTAGTCCCCCGTTGCAGTGTAAAGATACGTGATGTTAGTCCATTGGTGATGACAGTGGCTGAAGGTGATGTATACAGAATTTTGATCCAATTAATGAATGACTCCCCAAAACCAAACCTCTCTAATGTGGAAAACAGGAATTTCCAATTGACCCTATCAAAAGCTTTTTCTGCATCGAGAGTAACTATGATGGTTTTGGTTTTTTGAGTTGATGAATAATGCATTAAGTTAAAAAGTCTGCGTGTGTTGTTGGATGAAAGTCTACCTTTGATGAAACCGGTTTGATCTGGATGGATTATGGATGGTGTGATTTTTTCTATTCTATGTGCTAGTGCCTTGGCAATGATTATTAATGTCTACATTGATTAGGGAAATCGGACGATAACTTGACGGTGATGTTGGGTCTTTATTTGGTTTAAGAAGAAGTGAAATTGTGGCTGAGTTCATACTATCTGGGAGTTTTGATTTTTGTTTTGATTCGGTAATCATACGGATGAAGAGTGGTGATAAAATGGACCAAAAGTGTTTGTAGAACTCAGCAGGGAATCCGTCGGGGCCTGGTGCTTTATTGTTTGGCATGAGTTTGAGAGCATTAAAAAGTTCATGTTCTGATAAGGGAGATTCAAGAGTATTTATTTGATGTTTACTGAGTTGAGGTAGGTTGATATTGTTGAGAAATGAATCAATGTCTTTCTGATCTGGGTCTTTTTCAGAGGAATATAATTTACTGTAAAAATTTTGAAAGATTTGATTTATTTCCTCTGGTGAGTTGGTGGATTTCCCTGCTGTGTCTATAATCACTGGTATTGTAGCTTTTTCCTTATTTTGTTTGATCTGATTTGCCAAATATTTACCAGATTTGTTATTATGATGGAAGTTTTCTTGTCTTAGCCTATGAATTAGGAATTGTGTATGTTTATTGATTAATTCGTTCAATTTGAGTTTATATTTTCTTAATGAATCCTGTGTTTCTTCTGTTGGGTTATTTATGTTAATGTCTTCTAGTAATTTGATTTTTTTGTTCCAGTTCAGCTTGTTGATCCTTTTCTTTCCTTTTTTTGTAAACGGAGAATGAAATTATTTTTCCTCTTAGTACTGCTTTTCCTGTTTCCCACAGAAGAGATGGAGATGTTTCCGGGGAGTCATTCATCTCTAGAAAGCATGCCCACTCTCTTTTGAAATAACTGTCAAAATCATGGTCTTTCAGAAGAGATGTGTTAAATCGCCATCTGGTAGTGGGTTTATGTTGATTAATTGTATTCCATTTTAATGTTACCGGGGCATGATCACTAATGACTATTGGATGGATCTTCGATTCAGAAATATTTGATATGATAGAATTACTGGTGAGAAAGAAGTCAATGCGGGAATATGAGTGGTGAACTGGTGAGAAAAATGAGTATTCCTTACTGTTAGGATGCTGTAGGCGCCAACTATCGCCAAGACCAAAATCATTCATGAACTGTTTTATGGTTTCTGCAGATTTGCAAATGCGTTTATTGCCTAAACTATTACATCTATCTATTGTTGGATCTAGAACTGTATTGAAATCTCCTGCGATTATGACAGGACAATTAGAAAAATTTGAAATTGAAGAGAAAAAGGTCTGGAAAAAGGATGGGTCGTCTGTGTTTGGGCCATACAAGTTGCCAGTTGTGACTGGGTTATTATTAATGGAGATGTTTATGATAATGAAACGTCCTTCAGGGTCTGTAATGGTGGAATTATGAACAAAAGAGATTTTTTTATTGATTAGAATGCATACTCCTCTTTGCTTTGTATTGTAGTGAGCTGAAAATAAATGACTGAAATTTGATGATTTAATTTTGTTATAATCTGATTCTGATAGATGTGTTTCTTGCAGGAGACATATGTCAGCTTGTAGTTTATTTAAATGGTTGAAAACTTTGACCTTCTTTGTCTGAGAACCAAATCCACGAATGTTCCAGGTTACAAAAGTGATAGATGACATGTTTTTAAAAAAAAAAGATAAATAAATAAACATAAATGTATATTAATGTGTGGGTCTGTTAGTACTGTACAAATGTTAGTGTATGTATTCAAGTGAGTGTAGTAGTGTATATGTGTGTGTGCATAATACAGTGTTGCTGGCAGACTAACAAAAAAACAGATACACAACTGACAGAATATACACAGCAAAACAGCAACAACAAAACAGAAACCATTAAATAGAAACATATGGTGGAACATGGGAAGGGGGACACGAGACCTAGGTGCAAAAGTAGGACCACATTTAATATATTAAAGAAAGAAAGAGAAAAAAAAAAAAAAAAAAAAAAAGGTGTGTTTAGTTCAGTTTATGATTATGGCAGTTATTGGCTCAGGAATGGGAGTGAAGTGTTTAGAAAAGCCAAGGAGTAATGTCCTTATCACGATATAGTTGTCCATCTGTGTATAATTTGTCCACTGTAATGATTGCCTTTTTTCCTTCATTTATTTTCTGTTTTCGGATTGGGAAGAGTTGTTTCCGGCGTTCGAGAATGTCCTTTGGGTATTGTTCATTGAGTCCATAGTTTGTGCCTTTGAGTTGTCTGCCTTGCCTTTGAACCAGTTCTTTGTGTTTATAGTGTTCGAATTTTGCGATGATCGCTCGTGGATGGTTGTTGTTGTTTTTGGATCTGATACGGTGAACACGGTGAAAGGTGATGCTCTGTACTGTTTCCGCTGATAATTTGAGTTGTTTTATCATGAAGTCCTTGACTGATTTTTCGGGGTCGTCTGGAGTTTGTTCCGGGATGCCTGTGAAGACTAGGTTGTCCCTCATGCTGCGCGATTGTAAGTCCAAAATGTTTTCCTTCATGGATTTATTTTCGGCGACAATGGAAGTGAGTTGAATGGTAAGTGCGTGAACGGAGTCCTTTAGAAAGTTATTTTCTTTAGTGAGAGTGTCTATTTGTTCTTGACTGAATTCTAAGCTGTGCCGTAATTCCTGGAATTCCTTGTGTATAACTTCTATAAGTGCAATCCTGGTGTCAAGTCCGGTGAGTTTGTTTTCAATTGAAAGCAAGATGTCGCTTACCTCAGTGCAGCACGGCGGTTTGGGTGATGTGGATGGCGTTGTACTTGGACTGAAAGGTGATTCGGGACGAGGTCTCTTGGAGTTTGGAGTGAGGTTACTTATACTTTTTTTGTTGTGATCTGGTTTGTCCCTGTTCATGGTGCAGCAGAATGTGTTGTAGTGTGCGTCGATATATTCTTCAAGATGATCCAGGTTGTATATATTATAAATCGGTTTTGAAACTGAGAAAAAAGACGAAATGAGATAAGTGTGGAGGGAAAAAAGAGAAAAAGAAAAGAAAAGAAAAAAACGAGAGAAAAACAAAAACAATCTAGCAGACGAGAGCCGCCATCTTAGATCTCGCACCGGTCTCGTGAGGTCTCGCGTTACTCAGCCATCCCTCGCGTCCTCCAACCCTTTAAGACCTGAAGGGTACAAGAAATGTCTTGATTACAAAGGTAACCCTCGTTCCCTGAAGGAGGGAATGGAGATATACATCCCGTTGCCACAGTCGCTGTACCCCGCTGAAGCTGCCGCCTCACCTAATTGACTCCTCAGCACAAACCTGAAGATGCAACGCACCTGCTGCTCATTAAATACCTGCGCTGCAAGGCAGAGCAGCTGCTGCATATAATTGCATGCCAATGTGCATTGGCTCGTTTTAGTTACACTCAAAGCAGATTTGCCTCTCTAGCAAGATTCTGTTGGTGTCCAACGTACGCCTCCATTCCCTCCTTTAGGGAACAAGGGTTACCTTTGTAACCGAGATGTTTCTTGTACATGAAATGGAATTCCAGGTATATATTAATTAAAATATATTTGATACATATTAAGATCTGTCAGCAGCATCTCTGGCATGTTGTTGATTACCACTGAAAATAATACTCAATTTATAGATACAAATATATAATATTATATATATATATATTTATTTATTTATTGTCATGGCTTGCTAGGAGTTGAGGTGGCAAGGATCTAAATCAAAGACTTTATGGAAATAACACAGGAATCAAAATAAGAAGACAATTAAAAAAATAGAAACCACAAATGCTCAGTAATAAAAGTAAGACAACAACTGACAAAAATGAAAAATACAGGTCTATAAATATGCAGGGATAGAGAAAACTAAACTATAAACAGTTTGGAAGTAAACAGAAACAAAGGAAAAATAAATAAGTAACTATAGGAACAAATTTGCATTACTTAAAAACGAAAGGAAAACTTGGATCATTAGAATCAAAATAAACCTCAACAGAAGCGTCCCATTGACCCACGATAGATGTGACATATGTAAGGTTCAGAAAGTTTTTTTTATTTATTTATTTATTTATTATATACAAATCGCTAGGACCCATTTCTCTTTGCTTAGGGCACTTTCTCTTTCAGCTTGGCACAATAGTTATTCTAACTGGTTAATCCCAAATTTTTCTCAGAGATGACATATATGAATTTGTATGGTATTTGTAAGGACATTAACACTCTGGAGTCGGAGGTTTTGCCAGCGATACCACCTCGGTTTTTTTCTTACCAGTGTGAAAGACACTCAAAATAGTCAGTCAGTGTTGCACACACAATTAAGAGTTATACACCATTTTAATCTGTGAAATATCTTCTTTTATTTGTGTACACTCAGAGGAAAAACAAAATGTTGTGCTTTTTGTGTAAAATAAAGAAAACTAACATGATGCGTGATCTCTCGTCTCCCTCTGAACGAAGTCCAATCTGATAGTTCTCAGAAAATGAAGTGTAACTTAGTGAATACTAATCACAAAAAAAATTAGACTTACGTCTAAAGAAACATTGAAATGTCAGGTTTTAAATTGTGTAAGTCAAATCGTAAACAAAAATTCTCTGTTTATGTAATCTTTATGAAAAAAGAGCCATGTCAGATGCCCGTGATTCAGCTCATTATCTGCTAATGCGGCCACGCCCATGGAGCGAGTACTATTCAGACACAAATTCTGAGGCAATATATGTATACATCGTCGCAAACGTGTATTTATTGTCTTAAAAAGTGTCTATCTGCATGTTATAGCCATGGTTAGCAATCTCTGGAAGCCTCTGTTAGTTCCTGGAATGTCACATGGTATGCCTGTTCTTCATTAGGAGGCATTTGTGGACTAAATGTGCACAGAGCACCCTCCGGCTGCAAGTATGAATTGAAAACACAGTATCCAACACTTATAGTGATGACAAGAAATATTGAATAAATATTACTCATCTGTATAGAAAATTGACATAAACATATGAGAATCCATCAATATTTCGCCAAATGTGCATGCTTTTATGCATATTAATAAACTATGGTCAATATAAGATTTTGAGAGTAAAACAGAGGTCAAAATGTGAAGCTTGAGTCTTAGATCTTTTCAAAGATGTATAGTTTGTCAACTGCACATTAACATCCAGGCTATATAATATTACAAATATAGTAGGCTATATGAAATGCCATAGAGGTAGGAATGTTCAGATGCTTTGCATCACAGAAATACATTATATTTTAAAGTATATTAAAATGGAAAACCATTATTTAGTTAGAGACTTGAGACTTCTTTTAACCCTCTGAGATCTGAGGATTTTTGGGGCCCTGGAGAAGTTTTGACATGCCCTGACATTTGTGCTTTTTTCAGTTGTTCATAAACATATTAATGGGAAAAGTGTCATTACACTGTATTCAGCACAAACTAGGCTACAATAATATGTGAGGAACAAGTATATACAAGGAATAACGTTTATGCGTGGTTATTGAAAAAACAAAAAACTTAAGTCACTGAAATAAGGCCAAAAAATATTAAATCTGTGTTCACAAGACTTCTGGGTACTGGAGGTTGTAGACCAGAGTTTTTGCTTCAAAATGATGTAAAAATTATCCTGCCTACCTGTTCATATAAAACAATATATTGATTTAGTTTTTGCAAGACACTATTTGTCGAGAAACACAGTATGCGTGGAGGCGTGAATCTTCATGAATAATGCTGTGATTCACACCTGAGAAGACGAAAGATTCACATAATGAGCTGTAATGACCTGCAAAATAATGAGCTCTTTCAGTCAGGTAGGCTGTCAAAAAAACCCTCTGAAAAAAAAAATACATCAAACATACAGAAAAAACAGCAATACTGTGAAATATTATTACAATTTAAAATAATGGTATTCTATTATATACTTTAAAATATAATGTATTTCTGTAATGCAAAGTGTCTGAATAATTATGTTACCTCTATGGCATTTCATATAGCCTTTTAGCTTAAAAGCATGCACATTTGGAGAAATATTGATGGATTCTCATACGTTTATGTCAGTTTTCTATACAGAGAAGTAATCCTTATTGTCATCACTATGAGCACTGGATACTGTGTTTTCAATTCATACTTGCAGCTGGAGGGCGCTCTGTGCACCTTTAGTCCACAAATTAATCTAAAGAAGAACAGGCCATGTGACTTTCCAGGAATTAACAGAGGCTTCCAGAGATCGCTAACCATGGCTGTAACATGCAGATAGATACTTTTGAAGACAATAAATACACGATTGAGATGATGTATACATGTATTGCCTCAGAATTTGCGTCTGAATAGCGCTCGCTCTGTGGGTGTGGCTGCATTAGCAGATAATGAGCTGAATCACGGGCATCTGACATGTGTCTCTTTTCATAAAGATTACATAAACAGAGAATTTTTGTTTTCGATTTGACTTACACGATTTAAAACCTGACATTTCAACATTTCTTTAGACATAAGTCTAATTTTTTTGTGATTAGTATTCACTGAGTTACAGTTCATTTTCTGAGAACAATCAGATTGGACTTCATTCAAAGGGAGACGAGAGATCATGCATCATGTTAGTTTTCTTTATTTTGCAAAAAGCACATAATTTTGTTTTTCCTCTGAGTGTACACAAATAAAAGAAGATATTCCACAGATTAAAATGGTGTATAACTCTTAATTGTATGTGCAACATTGAAGGAGTATTTTGAATCTCTTTCACACTGGTAAGAAAAAAACCGAGGTGGTATCACCGGCGTGACCGCCGACCCAAGGGAGTTAAATGAACCTAAACTCCCTTAAACAAACAAACAAAGGAAAAAAAAAACAACAAAAGAGAAATATATACACACTCTCAATATGATTCAGAAATAAAGATAAAGTAGAAGAAACAACAAGTAACAATTAGAAGTTCTCTCAAACACATTCACTCACACAGACCCACTCCATGAGAGAGAGACCATTTGCAATCTGTGAACACAGAACAGGATATTATAGATCCCCTAAAGAGACGTGGTGATGAAAAAAGGAGATGGGAGGAAAAATTACATTTCAATGCTTTTGCGTTTCCCAAGAAACTTGCATTTTGAGTGCTGAAATGCAGTGATATTGGGTTTTTCTAACAACCCACATACATCTTTGTCTGTGAATCCCCTAAAACATCAGTTGCTTAATACTTGCTACATAAAAAGTTACTTTATAACTAATTTATGCATTTGTGTTAACAGAATTGTGTAATCTTTGTTTCTGTTATTTGATAACATGACAAAAAAAAAAAAAAAAAAACTTACTGCAGTTTCTCCAGTTTACATTGTGGATCCTTCAGTACAACAGAAAGAAGCTTCACTCCTCTGTCTCCTGGTTTGTTCCAATTTAGATCCAGTTCTCTCAGGTGTGAGGGGTTTAATCTCAGAGCTGAAGCCAGAGCAGAACAACCTTCCTCTCTAATTAGGCACCCAGACAGCCTGCAGAGAAAGATAGTAACAGTTCTTAGCTATTCGTAACTAGCCTGCTTTCAATAAGCCTGTTGAAAAAAAAAAAAAAAACATCTATCACACAATCACACATAATGAGAAAAAAAATCTTCTGAGAGATTAGTGTGGAGGCAAATATATATATTTATTTTTTATTTATTTGCGTTTTGAGCACACATCATCTAAGGTAGTTGTTGCCAACCTGGAGTATCCTCAACACATTTTATGTCTCCCTAATCAAACACACCTGATTTAAATAATCAGCTTGTTAGTAGAGACTTCTAGACCCAAAATGGTTGTGCCATATTAGAGAGACATTCAAAATTTGTGCTGTCCTAGAGGACCCCAACAATGCACATTTTGTATGTCTCCCTCATTTAACACACCTGATTCAACTAATCAGCTCATTAGCAGAGACTGCAAGACTTAAATTGGGTGTGTCAGATAAAGTAAATACACAAAATCCTCTAAGTTTGAGAACCCCTGGGTTAATTAATGTTTACGTTTCGTGTGGTCGTGTGAGCAATCTGGTGTTGAATTCACCTGATTGTCTTCATGCTTTTGTTTTTACCATGCATGTCCTGCCTTGCATTATTTTGGTTTGCTAAACAGGCACATGTGTAACTGAGTACTTCTAATCTCTGGTTGGACTAGTTGTACAGTCTACTTGGCTCTGCCCGTATTTAGCTGTTAATCTCACTGCACCCTTCAGGTTATTTTTTATTTTCATTGCCTGAGTTTTCTTTCTTTTCTTATTTTTTTAACCTGACAGCTAACTCTAATAGTTTTACTAGTGCAAAAAATTGTTCTTTTTCTTTCAGAAAATAATAATAATAATAATAATAAAAACATTCTAATAAACTACTCCAAGGAGTAGCCTGAAAGTAATGTGGAGTTTTTATATAACCTAGGAAGGAAGAGGACTCAAGTTTAGTTTTGGGATTGAACTTCTGTTTTGACATCTAGCTCCCTTTGCTTGACTAATGAGTAATACAGTTTCTGTGCTGTTCCCAAGGAAGTTATTACTTGTACAGTAGTTCAAGTTTCACATTAACAGATGCAATGTCTTTTTGCACTTAAGCTTCATAAACGGCATCACTGCTTCCGTTATTGTTTGGGTGTTTACATCTTATGAATATTGTCAAACAATTCTTACAAATGATTATTTAACACCTTTATATTTTATTGTATCTATATTAGGCAATAAATCCAGAAGTGTTAAATTCATGTTAACTGAGGCCAGTAAAACTTATTGTGACTGCTCTTACTTTAATGTCTCAAGTTTACATTGAGGATTCTTCAGTCCAGCAGAGAGGTGCTTCTGTCCTGAATCTTCTAGGTTGTTGTTACTCAGGTTCAGCTCTTTCAGACTTGCAGAGTTCGAGCTGAGAGCTGAGGCCAGTGCCAAACAACTTTTTTCTGTGAGACCACAGTCACTCAGACTAGGAAAGAAATAACCATATATTCAAATTAACTATGTAAGCAGCGCAAAACTGTGTAGATTTTTTCAAATAAACTATATACTTAAAGCAAATTATCCACCACCACATTCCACAGAAGTATACAAGTTTTCTGATCATATGATGTGGAGATGTGGTGTGTGATGTGGAGATAAATACTATCTTTGTGTTATGCAATACACACTTTTATCTGTTTAGTGTGTTATTGTGTTAATCACATGTATAAATTGTTTATATACCTGTAGTGCCTATTCTTTATATTTCCACATTTAGATTATTGTAATGTATTCTGTATTGTACTGTGTTTGTCTATTGTACTTAATTACACAAAAAAAGTAATATACTGACTCTGCTTTTCTAGATGTTTTCATTACTGGCAGCAACCTCAAAAAACATTCCTCTGATTGATCATATTCGCTTAGATTAAACTCATCCAGCTCCTCGTCTGAGTTTAGCAACACAAACACCAGAGCTGACCACTGAGAAGGAGAGAGTTGGGCTCCAGACAGTCGGCTTGCACCTGTTCTGCTCAGGTATGTCTGGACTTCCTGTACTAGTGAATGATCATTCAGTTCATTCAGACAGTGGAACAGATTTATGGATTTCTCTGGAGAGGAATTCTCCCTGATCTTCATCTTGATGTACTCAACTATTTCCTCTTGGCTGGAGGAGATGGTTTCTATCTGTGCCATCAGGCCTCGTAGAAGAGTCTGACTGGACACCGACGAGAGACCCAGAAGGAATCTGAGGAAAAGATCCAGGTGTCCACTCTCACTCTTTATGGCCCGGTTCACTTCATTCTTAAGAAACTCTGTTATTTTTGAGTTGTGTTCCTTGTTTCCAATAAAGGAAATGAACTTGAATAGGGCTGCAAGAAACTCCTGAATGCTCAAATGCACAAAGCTGTACACCTTCCCCAGGTACAATTCAAATTCCTCTCTGAAGATCTGAGTGCAGATTCCTGAGTACACTGATGCTTCTTTGACATCAATGCCACACTCTTTCAAATCCTCCTCATAGAAGATCAGGTTCCCTTTTTCTAGTTGCTCAAAAGCAAGCTTTCCTAGTGACAGAATATTATTCTGTGTCAGCTGAAGATCTACTTCACATTTCTCATCATACTTTTCAGTCTTCAGTTTCGTCTGAAAGATCAGGAAGTGAGTGAACATTTGAGTGAGAGTCTTGGGAATCTCTGTACTCTCTGCTTCACCCAACATTCTCTTCAGAACAGTTGCCGAAATCCAGCAGAATACTGGGATGTGACACATGATGTACATACTTCTTGATGATTTCACGTGTGAGATGATTCTGTTTGCCAGACTATGATCATGTATTTTCTTCTTGAAATACTCTGCCTTCTGAGGGTCATTGAACCCTCGGACCTCTGTGACCTGGTCGACACACTCAGGAGGGATCTGACTGGTTGCTGCTGGTCGAGAGGTGATCCAGATGAGAGCAGTAGGAAGCAGGTTCCCCTTGATGAGATTGGTCAGAAGCACATCCACTGAGGCTGATTCTGTTGCATCAAACAAGTTCTGATTGTTTGTGAAATCTAATGGAAGTCGACATTCATCCATTCCATCAAATATGAACAAAATTTTGGAATCCTCATAGTCTCTTGGTCTCAATTCTTTGGTGTCTTTGAAAAAAAGATTAAGAAGCTCCATGAGACTGATGTTTTTCTCCTTCATCAAATTGAGCTCTCTGAAAGGAAGTGGAAATATGAAGTGAACATCCTGATTATTGTTTCCTTCTGACCAGTCCAGAATGAACTTCTGTACAGAGACTGTTTTTCCAATTCCAGCAACTCCTTTAGTCAGCACAGTTCTGATGGGTTTGTTTTGTCCAGGCAAGGCTTTAAAGATGTCATTGCATTTTATTGGTGTTTCCTGTATCTCTGGTCTCCTGGATGTTTTTTCAATCTGTCTCACCTCATGTTCATTATTGACTTCTCCAATCCCTCCTTCTGTGATGTAGAGCTCTGTGTAGATCTCATTAAGAAGTGTTGAGCTCATTTGATTGGAGATTCCTTCATTAATTCTCTGAAATTTTTCTTTAAGTCTGGATTTAAGTTTTTGTTGACATACAGGGGCACATTCTGAAAGAGCAAATGGCAAAATGTATATTCTTTTTAAATACAAATACAAAACTCAAGATAAAGTCATTGATAAATATAGAAAATCCTCAGTGCAAATCCTCAATCTCAATTATATCTATTTTCATGAAACTAATTAATTTTCAAATGCTTGTGTTATATTACTGGTATAACACAAAAATATGTACATCATTGTCATGCCTTTATCCAAATGTTGATTTTGTTTTTTTAAGTGACCATTAAATACAGTATGCATTTTCAAAATTGAATGTGATGAAATAGACATGAGATTAAGCTCTCACTGGTTTGCAGAGTGTTTGCGAGGTCTGTCTGATTCATCTCCCTCAACAAGTGCAGTGTGATTTTCAGAATCCCCTCTTTGACTCTGTCCTGACCTTCACCATCATCCTCCTGCTCGCTCTCAGAGGATGCTGGGTAATCTGGGCTCAGTAATCTCTTGAACCTCTTTAGCTCTTTCTTCATCAAAGAGATGATTTTGGGCTTAAGCACCTGAAATCAGTGTGTAATCACAGTGCATTTAAAAAAAAAGAAAAAAGAAAAAAAGAATCTCCATTCAGTAACAGATTGGCTCAACAAAATCATCAGTGTACACAAGTCACTGACTAAGTATTAAAAAAACTTTTTTTTTTTTCACTTGTAATTTGATGACATCAAATAGTGCTATATTTATTTAGAAACAGAAGTAAATTATTATTTGTGTATTTTACTTTATATTTTAGTAGTCTACCAAAAGAGTACATTGCTAGCAGCGGACCTGTCAACACAGGATACTCCGAAAGCATGCCTTAAGTTGACGGAGGGACATTTGTAATTTTGACAAGCACTATAGGGCACTATAGCTGCATCTGAAATTTCCTACTGTCTATTAGGCACTGCAGTGGTTCCCAAACTTTTTAGCGTGGAGTACCCCCTGAAGGGATTACCATCCTTCTGCTTACCCTCTTTCTTCCACTTAGACTGCAGTCACACCTTTACCATTAAGGGACAATATTTGGTCCCTAAATTGATTTTCCAGTGCATATTTTTACCTTTATGAATAACTTTATAAAATAAATAATGTTTTAAATAAAAATGTTCAATAGAGAAATGTGCAATGATGGTAAAACTAAGTAAAACTTTTAAATACTAAACTAAAACCGCCAATAGGTGGCAGCAAGTCACTGTTTTTATGAGTGAGTCAGCGAGTTATTCATTCAGTAACGAAGCAAGTGGCTGTGAATGAATCATTGAATCTCACGATTCGTTCAAAACCACAGAATTGTTCGTGAAACACAGACGTATGTTGTAGTTCTGCTGTGATTTCTTTAGAACTATTTCATTGTAAAATAGAGTAAATACTGACAGTACTGTGTTTAAAATGTAAGTTTTGTTTTTTTGACCTGTTGTATAATAATGTCATGTTTGCAGTCATGTGGATATTTGGGAACAATTGCAATCTTGCTCGTTATCATCATTAAATACAAGAACTTTGTATCGGAGAAAGTCTGAGTCTTTAATCGAAATTAATCCATTATCTGTGTCTATTTGTTCTTCATGCGAGTAAGTGCTAAATCCCCACTTTTACAAAGGTGCATTGTCAAGAGCGACAGTAATTTAGCACAATTTAAGGCAGCAGACTGCAGGCAATCCAAAAATTTGTGGATGCAGTCATTTTTGACTGCAAATGATGAGGTAATTTGATTGAATGTACTGGATTTACGGTATTTTGGCAGTAATTAAAACCGAGCATGTTTTTCTAGTATTTTAAGGTAGAATTAAATGAACTACTCAGCATTTTGTTCGCTACCCCCTTTGGTCACCTCACATACCCCCAGGGGTATGCGTACCCCAGTTTGGAAACCACCGAGGTACTGCATTTGGTTTGAACAAAAAAGTATATTCCATGTAGTATGAATGAAAATCGGATGTACTACATCCATCATGTTGTCACTGTCACATGATCTACCAACATCAGTTGTGTCACTTCACTGCCATTCACAACTCCTATCCTGTGCCCTCATGCAGCAGTGTTCATCAGATATGTATTTTAGAATCTCGACAGAACCAATAGGTCATCTGGATACTTTTTTGCCTACTTTTTTATGAATACCAAGAATTCGGATATACTACTTGTTTCACATACTGTTATCATACTGTGGTGGAAATCAGCTCCCACAGTGGCCTAAATAGCAGGATGGAGTAATCATTATTAGCTTAATTTAAGAACAATTGGAATGGATGGGAGGTCTACATAAAGTAGAAATAAATGTTTGTATGTGCATGCATTGTGTGTTTTTATGAAATCACCACAAACACATATACAAATAATAATAATAATAATAAATTGAAATAAAATAAAATTTAAATGTCCCACCCAGAAAACACACACACACACACACACACACACTCTTACCTTAAAAATTGAGTCCAACTGCTTCTTTTCAAGGCACTTTGATCCATCCTGTTTAATACTGATTAGAACATTGGAAATTATTTTTCAGAACATTTTAATATTTATTCAAGCATTTAAAGGATTAGTTCACTTTTAAATAAACTTTTGCTGATAATTTACTCACCCCCATGTCATCCAAGATGTCCATGTCTTTCTTTCTTCAGTTGAATAGAAATTAAGGTTTTTGATTAAAACATTCCAGGATTTTTCTCCATATAATGGACTTCAATGGGCACCAAATGGTTCAAGGTCCAAATGACAGTTTCAGTGCAGCTTCAAAGGACTTTAAACGATACCAGATGATGAATATGGGTCTTATCTAGCGAAACGATCGGTCATTTAAAAAAAAAAAAGTTTACATTTTATAAGCACAAATGCTCACCTTGCTCTGTTCTGCGATGCGTGTTCATGACGTCACGTAATACGCAATTATGCAATTACCTTGTAAACACTGAGTCGGTACTTCCACCTACGTCAAGCGTGACCTTTTCAACGTTGCGTATTACGTGACGTCACGAACGCGCATCACAGAACAGAGCAAGGCAAGCATTTGTGCTTATAAAACAAACTTTTTTAGTTATTTTTTTATGACCGATCGTTTCGCTAGATAAGACCCTTATTCATCGTCTGGTATCGTCTGGTATCATTTAAAGCCCTTTGAAGCTGCACTGAAACTGTCATTTTGTTCTTGAACTGTTTGGTGCCCATTGAAGTCCATTATATGGAGAAAAATCCTGGAATGTTTTCATCAAAAACCTTAATTTCTTTTCGACTGAAGAAAGTGAGTAAATTATCAGCAAAAGTTTATTTAAAAGTGGACTAATCCTTTAATACACAACACTACATCTGTGGGTGCATATGTATTGGCACACCAACAATACACATTTTCAATCTCTTCCTGATCAAACACACCTGATTCAACTGATCAGCTAATTAGTAGAGACTCCAAGGCTGCGTTCCACTCCAGTTTTAGACATGCACTCGTAAACTTCCCTAAGCACTTCCCCTCAGGGGGAATCCCTGTCATTTTTAAGTGTGTTCCACTTCATGAAGTGGTCAAGGGAAGTTTATATGGACAGACCCTCATCCCCTTGATTTTGACCAAGGGAGCGAGTCTACTCTTATGTACACTTCAAGCAGCTCTATATCCCACAATATACCACAGCAGATTGCGCTTAACTGAAGTGTCGTTACAGACAGAAGGGTCGGAGACAACAGGAATACAAGTAGGTGGTGTTTTATTGACAGACAGCAGTAAAATACAATGAAGCAGGTGAGTGAATAGCAGATATAGTCTTTGATCAGTGATAATAGGAAGACTGATACTGTCCTTTGCTTTGCAGGATTGTGGATCGTGGATGATTGCTGGTTGAGGTGCTGGATGAAGGAATGATGACAATTGGTAAACTCACACACAGACGAAGCGTGACCCGTGTGACTGTCACCCGCGTGAGGATCAGCTCCGCCTCCGGGCGCCGCCGTAAATTCTACTGTCAATCAGCGGATCCGCGGACACGCACGCGCCTTTACTGTAATGGTTGTATCAATTTGCGGGTCCCAAATTTTTGCGGGTCCATGATCTGCGATACTTCCGCGGAGTCAATTTGCTGTGTGGGGGGCTGAGCCTGGTTAGTACCTGGATGGGAGACCTCGTGGGAAAACCAGGTTGCTGCTGGAAGAGGTGTTAGTGATGCCAGCAGGGGGTGCTCACCCTGTGGTCTGTGTGGGTCCTAACACCCCAGTATAGTGATGGGGACACTATACGGTCAAAAAGCACCGTCCGTCGGATGAGACGTTAAACCGAGGTCCTGATTGGCTTCATCACCCTGTCTCTTCTCCACCAATAAACTGGTGTGTGGTGGGTGTTCTGGCGCAATATGGCTGCCATCGCATCATCCAGGTGGATGTTGCACATTGGTGGTGGTTGAGGAGATTCCCCCTTAATATGTAAAGCGCTTTGAGTGTCCAGAAAAGTGCTATATAAAATGTAAGGAATTATTATTATTAATTATTATTATTGAGGTGAATGGTGTACTTAAGGATCTGAGGTGATTGGGTGCTGATTGGAAACAGGTGTGTGTGATTAACTGATGGTGGAGTGAGTGCAGGTGAAGGCCAGGGAGGATGATGGGAGATGGAGTCCAGAAATGACAGGAACTGTGACAAATGTATAATTAGAATTAATCGCATAGTCTATATTAATTATGTTGAGATTCAAATGCATAATACTTGAAGCTACCTTATGTTCACAGTCAAAGTTTATATTATAGCTGTTTTGTTTCATTTGTGTAATTTTATTTTTCTCCAACAGCTCATATACCCGTAAGATTTTATATATTTTTTCTAACAACTTATAAGCATATAGAATGGTGCATAAAACAAATTCTTAAGTACAAAAGGGGTTTAAATAATAAATCAGCTCCATATTAAGCTTTATAATGGCAGTATGCGTTACCAAATGAATATGAGCTGAAGAAAGTGTTTCCATCCACATCCAACCATCTTAAACATATTCCCCATGGCTCCGGAGGGATAAAGGCCTTCTGAAGTGAAGTGTTGCATTTGTGTAAAAAAAAAAAACAAAAAAAAATCCGTATTTAACAAGTTATGAAGTAAAATATCTAGCTTCTGCCAGACCGCCTTCCGTATTCTTTAAAAAGCTTACATTGTACGTCCTACGCCTTCCCTATTCAACTTATGGAACTGACGCGATGCCAGTTCCATTTTTTTCATAATTTGTCTGGCAGAAGCTAGATATTTTACTTCATAACTTGTTAAATATGGATATTTTTCTTACACAAATGCATTGCTTCACTTCAGAATTCCTATATTAACCCCCCGGGGCCATGTGGAGTATGTTTATGATGGATGGATGGATGTGGATGGAGACACTTTCTTCAGCTCATACTCGTTTGGTAACGAATACTGCCATTATAAAGCTCGGATGCATCAGGATATTTATTCATATTTCTCAGATTGTGTTCATCAGAAAGAAGAAAGTCATATACACAGAGGATGGCTTGAGGGTGAGTAAAGCTTGGGGTAATTTTCATTTGAAAGTGAATCCCTTAAGGATACGTTTACATAACACAGATGTACTAAAAACGGGAAACTTTTTCATTTGCATTTTTTTGACAAGTTTCATGTACAACATTGTCAAAACGATCCCAGTTCACACAGGCCTGCAGAAACGAATAAAAACGCTTTACAGTATTATGCTGCCAGGCCAGTAGTTGGTAATGTCACTTTGTGAAGAAACACTACACGCCTATAGCCTGAACATGTAATACACATGCGCATAATGTCACCATTTTTTCAAATTCACATTTTTGTAGTTTACACGGATATGATAGTGGTATCATTTTTAAACCCATTTTCAAAAGTTCGCGTTTTCAACCTCCCAAAAACGCTATTGTCATGTAAATGAACGACCAAAATACATAAGTTTTCTGTTTTTAATTGAAAATGGTTTAGATTCAATTTCATTACTGCATGGCACAAGCTGAGTGGTTTCTGCTGATCCTGCAGCCAGTGAGATTGCTTATTCATTTTTTAAATTTTAAAATTCAGTTCAGTGTTCACTGTTGGCTAGTCCTGATAAATCAGATTTAATCTGAAATTCAAACTCAAGATAAGTGAACAGTCTATTACTATTCCAAATCACTAAACAATGTTGCTTGTCTACATTTATTCATTCATGAATGAAACAAAAATACATGTCCAAATCATGTTTAATGTTTTACAAGTTGCGGATGATGCAAGGATTGAAATAATTAAGTTTATAAGCAAACTAGAGAGAGAACATACATTTTGCAATCATTAACAACAGCAGCAATAGCAGCAGCAGTTGTATAAGCATTTCCGAATTTAGGCTCTCTTTGAGACTCCTTGGAAGCTACCCTGAGCATAGAACGTAGTAAGGCCTCCTCTCTCTTTAGAGAGTCAGCTTTAGACAGTCAACATTGGATGTAGCTAGGCCTCTGTTTTGCCAAGGCCCCCATCTTTGGAGCTCAGCCAGGGGTTAAGTTGCTAGGCTTTCTGTGAGCTTCCTTGGCTACTGTGCTTGAACCAGCAATGCTGCTAGGCCTCCTCTCACTATAGAGAGTTGTTCTATTAGAGGCCTCCGCTCCCCTGAGCTCCGCCTGATATCGTGTCAAGCTGCTGGCCCTATTATGTAGCCTCCTTGACTCCTTGACAGGCGTAGGACGTAGTGCTCTGTCCCACGTGCTCAGCCAAGTGGTTATGATCTCTGTGAGACTCCTTGGCTACTGTGAGCTTTGCTAGGCCTCCTCTCTATTTAGAGACGTCATGCTGATGCCTCCGTTCGTAGAGCTTGAGACAGTGAGGTAGTATGTCAGGTTTTTTAGGCTCTCTGTGAGCCTCCTTGGCTACTGACATTAGTGTGGAGTGTTGCTAGGACTCCTGTACTTATGAGAGTCATTTTACTGAGGCTTCCACTCTGCAGAGCTTTGCCGGCCAGTTAGATCAAATTGCTAGCTGTTTGTGAGCTTTTTTGGCTGCTGCCTTTTGGTTAGAGTACACTTCAGGACTCTGTCTGTATAGAAGTTCAGAGTGTTTAGGCTCTCTGTGAGCCTCCTTGGATGCTGGCCTGAATAGAGAATGTAGTCAGTTAGTTAGAGATTCTGTTGACGCCTCCATTCTTGAGAAGCTTCGATCTATGACGATATTCCCTTAAAGGTATTCGTAGGATTACCAAGGATTTGAGCTTTGCCATTCTGCAGCCAGAGCCCGAACTACAAAGATCCTTTATCTTTGTAGTTCGGGCTCTGGCTGCAGGGAATTATTCGCAATGCTGGAGTGTACTTTAGGGATGAGGACTCCATTGAGTCTTCGACTTAGGTCAGCTAATAAGGCATTCATCCCTTCAACATGGGTATTTTGTTCCCCATAGCACAGTGATTTAAAAATGAACATCTAAATCTATCTAAGGAAAATAAATAAATGTTTTACAAATCTTGTTTAAAGCACATGTGCCAGGTTCTTATAATAATATACTCTTAGTATTTGTGTTTGTTTCATATAATGTAGACTACTTTTATTAAAATTATGATAAACAAACACTAAACCATGAAACTGTCCTCACCTCATATCAGCAGAAGGTTCCCTGAAGTTAACTGGTTTATCCATTGATTCAACACTCTTCATGGACACACAGCTGGGTTCAGGAGATTGTCCCTGAATTAGACTAAAACAATAGAAATTATGCAAAATTAAAAATGAACCAATCCACATGGTGAGGGATAATGCAAGTTAGGTTTTAACCAAAACAGTTTTTCCCTGTGTGCATTTGAGTAAAGTTGGAAAACTTGTTTGTTCTTAGTCTCCACACCCCCTCCCCCATTCTCATTCTCGAAAACATGTACAGCAAGCGATAAGTGATAAAGCCAGGTGTAACCAAAATAAAATAATCCACAAACAATCAATGTTTCAAATAAACAATAGTCAAAAATCAAAAGTGTGATTTTGTAGCAAAATCAAAACCACAGTGTTAATTATGCATAATAATAATAATCATACAATAAACTAAAAATGTAATTTAACATTCTTAACTTGAAAGAGTAGACACTCTGGTTTCAAGATTTGGGTTGATAACCCGAAGTTGGAGGTTCAGTGCCAGAAAGGACTGATCCATAGCAGGGCTTCACAATAAAAATAATATGGCTGCCCCCAAATAGTCGACTAAACTCTAATCAACTAGAAGAGGCTTAGTCGACCAAGATTTTATTAGTCAGTTAGTGGCATAAAAAAATGGAAGTGGAGAAATAACACAATCCATGAGGGACAGATCATTAATGGTGGGTCCTTGTGGTAATTACAGTATGTCGGGCAGGAAATCCAAATGTTCACCTGTCATTCATCGACCTCAAGTATGGCTTAACATTTGAAACATGCAAGTAGCAACTTTACATGGCTGCTTGCTCTAACCTAGATAAATTTGCTCTATTATATATCCAAGTGTTTGTGTGGAGTGTGGAAGGCAGCTAAAGTGCATGACATGGAGGCGCCGGCCCAACACTTGCATTTTTTCAACTTAATATACTCTGGCATTTTTTGACATACAGATAAGAGTAATACATCATTCCGAACTGTAAAGGTTCTGTTTTTATTAGTGTAAACTCATAATAACAACAAAATGTTGTGCTTGTAAAATAAAGAAAACAAACAGGATGAACAAGCATGAAACATCTGTTATGTTGCAGTAGTTTAGTTAGCTATTTAACATGAAGCACACACGGCTGAACGGATAACTACTTTACTAGTTCTGTGCCACTCACACCACAACGCATGCTTGCACAGCAGACAAAAACATAACCCCCTCGTAACCCCAAAAACCTACAAAGAACTAAATAAATAAACTGTGCTTTATGCGGGACGAGCCCTTGCTCGAATCGGCCAACGCTCAATTACTGTCGACTGCGGCACCTCCTGGCCCTCCTGATTCTCATCAAGCAGTGGCTGAAGAGGTTGAGGCCCCACAGCTGGTGAAGATTGTTGTGGGACCACCCTGACAGGGGAACCTTGAAGCACTCTGCCTGTCCATGGTTGTACTGGCCCCGGTGATGGTGGTGCAAAAGCTGTGCTGTGTGTTGGTCCTCCACTAGGCTCCCTTGCCTGTGAGCACGTTTGAGTTAAAAGGGGTTGGCACTTTCCGCAGTCTGCTAGCATGCCAGCGAGAACCATCACTCAACAAGAATGTGGCAGGCCCTAAATGACGATCCACCTGGAGGAGTTTAGACCAAAATGATGCCATTTTGTTGCTACGGTGGGGTCTCTGGACCCAAACCCAGTCTAGAACTGTTATCTTACTAGGTTTGGCCTTATGTCTTCTGTCAACGTTGGCCTTCATTCGCCTCTGGTTTGAAGTCACGGCAGCTTTGGCTGCTGCCCAGGTGCCGCTGCAGCTGAAAATTCTTGTGGTCTGAGTCTGTCCAACGGCAATTCCATCTCTCGGCCAAGCATGAGCAGAGCAGGAGAGGCCTGAGTGGTGGTGTGCTGGCTAGCTCTGTAATGCATCAGTGTTAAGTTCAGTGCTGTTTGGAATGTTTACCCCTGGGCCTGGTGTGCACGAATGCCGTTCTTAAGGCTTTGGTTGAATCTTTCAACCCCACCATTTGCCTGGGGATGGTAGAGTGCAACACAGTAATGCTTAATTCCTTTACTGCACAGGAAGGTGGAGAAGTCTGCAGAGGTAAACTGCGGCCCATTGTCAGTAGTGATGGCACGGGGCATGCCCCAGCGAACAAACAGACTCTCCAGTATCTGAGTGATGGTCTGTGTTGTCACTGTCCCGGCTGGTATTACCTCAGGCCATTTAGAATGGAGATCATACACGACCACCAGAAAGCGCTGATGGTGGGGAATGCCATAGCCATGAATTTCCCCACAAATGTCTAGTTGAAGGTGCTCCCATAAAAGAGATGGCCATGGAACAGGCTGCAAAGGGGGTGAGACCGGTTGTCCAGTCTTTCCACTGAGTAGACATGGTTCACAGTCTCTGACCAGTCCTTCAATGTTGTGATCAATGCCTGGCCACCAGACCAGGTCCCAGCATCTTTGCTTGAGCTTTACAATACCCAAGTGCCCCTCATGCGCTATTGATAATACGCGTGCACGCAGGCTGCTCGGCACCACTGTACAAAGGCCTCTAGAGACACAAACATTGCCCCAACATGACAGTTCATTTTGTACCTTAGCAAAAGGTTTCAGTTCCTCAGGCACCCGTGCTGGCCATCCCGAGCATATGTATGTGCTCAGTGTTGTCAGTGTGAGGTCACACTTGGGACTCCCTTTGCAGCTGCTCCAGGGAGATTCTCACAGAGGTGTATGGAGCATCTGAATGAGGTCTGGCTCCATGTCATCATTGCCTGGCGAGGCTGCTGGTGTGGGTGCATCAATTGATCGAGATAAGAGATCAGCTACCACATTGTCCCTCCCCGGCATGAACTTGAGTTTGGTAGTCATACTGCCTTAGACGCTCACCACATCTGTGCAGACGCAGGGGTTTATGACCTGAGCCAGAGGCTGACAAGAGCGTGGTCAGAGCCTGATGGTCCATGCGGAGGGTGAAATGCCAACCATAGAGGAAGAGATGCCATCTTTCAGTTGCCCAGACACAAGCAATGGTCTCGCATTCACCTACAGAGTAGCGCTGTTCCGTGGGGGGGTCAAAGCTCTGGAGGCAAATGCTACAGGTCTTTCCACTCAGTCCTGCATCTGCGACAGCACTGCTCCCAGTGCCTGTGTGGAGGCATCACAGGTGACGATAGGCTGACTGTCGGGATCTAAAGTGAGCTAGGACAGGAGGTGTGGTAAGCTGGGGACTTCAGTGTTCGAACGGCCTCGGAGCACGCACTAGTCCAGTTCCATGGCTCTTCTTTCTTTAGTAACTGGTGAAGGGGTGCCGTGGTTTGGGAGTACTGAGGCAGGAAATGTAGGTAATAGGCCGTCATGCCCAGAAATTATGCCACCGGGGATGTGGAGGTGGGCTCTGGGATTTTGTGTATCGCCTCAATATTTGACTGAAGAGGGGCGATGCCCCTAGATGTGAGGCGGTACCCCACGAAGTCTATGGCTGAGGCTGCAAAAGTGCATTTCTCTCCATTCAACGTAAGGTTATGTGCCATGAGAGCACTGGCCACCCTGCTGAGATGGTTGTTATGGGTCTGGACATCTGGCGCATGGACTACTATGTCATCAAGGAATACTGCAGGAATTCCAGCCAAAATGGTGGTCATTACCTTTTGAAAGCAACTGGGGGCGGAGCTTAGGCCAAACGGCATATGAGTATATCGAAATACCCCAGCGTGTGTGACGAATGCTGTAAGGTCTCTGCTAGAAGGGTGAAGCGGCACCTGCAGATAACCTTGGCGCAGGTCCAGTTTTGAGAAGACCTGTGGGTAAGGGGTACTTGTCTGGGATAACCACCTTATTTACAGAGCGCAAGTCAACACAGACTCGTATTCCTCCCATTTTTTGACCAGGTTATAAATCCAGGGGGATGCATTGACTGGCTCAATAACTCCCATGTCCAGTATCATTTGAAGCTCTGCAGTAACTTCCTCCCACAGGGCTAGGGGAATTCTGCGCAGGGGCTGTATGACCGGCGGCACACCAGCGTCAACCAAAGGCCTATGGGTGAATGTTTTAAGGCAGCCCAGTCCATCGAACAGCGATGGCCATCTCTGTTGCTAGGTGGAGGTGACATGATGGATATCAGAGCCCTTTTCATCTCGAAGTGTGAATCCCAAGCTTGTAAATAGATCAAGTCACAGAAGGTTGGCTCCCCGCTCAGTAATGTAGAAAGGAAATGATGGCAGATGTTTAGAACCGTAACGTACCGAGACCCGGAGAACGCCGAGCATCACAATCTTGGAGCTGTCGTAACCACAGAGGGAGGTGCAGGGCTGCTGTAATGGCAGATGTGAGGAAAAACTTGTGATATGTACTGGCATTAAGCAACAATGCCGCTGCTCCCGTATCCATCAGGAGTGGAAGGCTCACCTCCTCCAGCAACACAGTACATGTTCTAAAAGCTGCCTGGCCAACTGATACATGCCTGATCTCAATGTAGTCATTACGGACAGGTGAGGGTCTCCTCCGTGCTGCTTGTGTAGCGGGAGCCGACCGGCAAACTTTAGCAAAGTGATTTTTTTTTAAACACTTCCTGCATGTCTGTCCACATGCAGGACAATTTTTGGCGAAGTGGAGCAACAGTTGCCACAAAAGCTCAAATTGCGTTGGTTTCTCTGTAACTGTGCAAACTGCACTGGAAAACCTGCATTGTTATCTTGTCTTTTCTGTGGGTAAATGGCAGTGTCCTGAATGGCAGGAAGATCGGAGCTGTTGCGTAGGAACGTCCACAGGGTGGCGTGCGTCAGCGAGCAGTGTGGAGCATTCGAGAGCAGCCTCCACTTGCAGTGCAATTACAACTGCTTGGTTTAGTGTCAATTTGTCAGGTTCTAACAACAGTTTTTCCTGAGTCTTGTCACATAGTATTCCTTCAATAAACTGATCACGAACAATCTGATCTTGAAGTGTCCCATAATTGCATGAGCGCGTCATGTCACGCAGATTAGTCACGTAATCTTGCACGGACTCAGCCGGTCACTGAAGGTGCTTGCGTAGTTTATATTGGCGGAGTATGACTTGCTGTTGGCCCGTGAAGTGGTGTGTGAGAATAGCGACCGCTTCCTCATATGTCTCAGCTTCCCCGAGGGCATGATATATTCTCTGCCCCTCAGCCCCGAGGCAGTGACGAAGCAGAGCGATTTTCCTTTGATCTGGTATATCATTATAGTCCATGGCCTCGAGATACACTGTGAAGGAATAGGCAGTTCACCAGGCACGGGAAGAAAAGGGGCTGGCGGTGGTAAGCTAAACTCAGACATCCTCGTCACCAATGTTATGTTGCAGTAGTTCAGTTAGCTATTTAACATGAAGCACACACAGCTGAATGGATAACCACTTTACTAGTTCTGTGCCACTCACACCACAACGCATGTACGCACAGCAGACAAAAACATAACCCCCTCGTAACCCCAAAAACCTAGCGGTAGAACACAACAACGTCTACCTTTAACCCTAAAACTGGCAACGTATCCTGTGGGATACAAACATTTGAGAGGCTGTGGAGCGAGTCAGGGAAAGTTTAGGTCTCATTTTTTGGTTTCATGTTGAAAGGGTGTTTGTTGTGAATATTTAGATATATTGACTTTGTTCATACATTTTTTGTTTACTTTACAGACAGTATTTAAAAACAGCATGACCCCCTGTAGTGGGAAATCTACTCACCTTCTGATAAAAGTTTACATATTTCACATATTTACAATATTTGGAGGGGACTTACATGTTTAAAAAGTTGTTGTTGAGCGTTAGCTTATTACGTTTATGTTGAAATTTTATTAATTTAATTTATACATTTTTCATAATCTGCCTGTAAATGTTTGTATCCCACAGGATACGTTGCCAGTTTAGGGGTATAAATCAGCTGAAAACAGAATGCTTGTTTGGCAATGCGTATTACAACATTTTAGCCAGATTTTAAAAACATTTATTCTCTCATAACTTAAAGCAAACATTCTTTGTAAAATTCTGTTGAACAATAAGAATAAGGCCTATTTGTGAAGATATATTAGCCTACTTTATCACAATTCATATGCAAATTTCTAGGGTCTATAATTGATCAATATCGCCAAAACTTTGCTGAAAAACCTGTCGTACACAATCTACTTCATGCCTTCTGTCCTCTGATTGGTAGTTCATAATTTTTTCAAGTAACCTCTTTTTTACTCATAAATCTTTAATATTTTTTTATAAAGTAAATGTAAGATAAACATTTTCTGGAATGAAGCAACATGGCTTTACTTGATTTTTCATGCCTCTTTTTTATGTTAAAAATAAAAATATATATTTTTACATTGTTTTCACGTTAATGTAAATATCAAATATGACACAACAGGCTTTTGGGCAACATTTGTTTGTCCATCTCTCAATTATCATTGATTTGCATATATCTATCTATCCCGGTGTGAGAGGATGAATATACAGTTTGTACAGTATAAAAATCATTATGTCTACCCCTATGGAGAGTCCCCACAAAGATAGCGATCCAGGTGTGTGTGTGTGTGTGTGTGTGTGTATGTATCATACAAAAAAAAAAAAAAATACAAACTTAAATATATGTGCATATTTTTTGTTGTTGCGTTGTTGTTGAGCATCACATTTATACATCATGCTTTTATAGCTAATAGGCCTATATGCAATTTTTTGCAAATCAATGATAATTGGGAGATGGACAAATAAATGTTCCCCAAAAGCCTGTTGTGTCATATTTGGCATTTACATTAACATGTAACAATGTAAAAAGTAGTTTATTAGTATTTTAAATAGTAATTTTTAACATTAAAAAATGGTTTATGAATATGAATAATCAAATTGCTTCAGTACAGTAAATTTTTGTCTTACATTTACTTTATATGAACTATCAATCAGGCATGAAGGAGATTGTGTATGACAGGGTTTTCAGCAAAGTTTTGTTCATATTGATAATTTATTTGCTCAAGAATTTTGCGCATTAAATATGATACAGTAGATAAATATATTAATAAATAGGCATTATACTTATTGTTCAACAGAATTTTAAGAAGAATGTTTGCTTTAAGTTATTAGAAAATAAATGTTTTAAAATTTGCATTGCCAAATAAGCATTATTTTTTCAGTTAATTTATACTGCCAAAGGGGTGACGTATCCTGGAGATACGAATATTAAAATAAACAAATAAAAGTCTTTTTTTAAAAAGAAATCATGAAAATGTGTTATTTATGACCTAATTAGATGGAAAATAGCAATAAATTATTTTTTTCTGATTTCTCTTTGCCCTTTTAGGGGCTAGTATGAAATTTATCTTTCTTGCCAGGAGCGTAGCAACCGGGGGGGGGGACACGTCCCCCGCACTTTTAGAAACTGATGATTCTGACCCCTGCTATTTTTTATTTTTTTGGATCCAGCGTGAATATTTCCGGCACCGGCAGTGTTCTCTGATTTGTTACTTAGATTTGAGTGAACTAACATTCAGCCAATCACAGAGCGAATCATCTCTTGGGCGCGTCTGCTATGAGCTTCAAATCTCTTGTTGGTGTTGTGAGTTTTCGTTCGTTCATTCACTTTGCTATTAGGCCGTCTGGGATAAAATGCACCCCAGAAAAAAAGCAAAGGACGATTACATCCTTTTTTCAAACACACACTGTAAGTATGTTACAGTATGTCACGATGACACGAATCACGCGATAAAGTTTTCATGTTATGATTTAAACTACTGTAACGTCAAAAGACAACAGAACCCGTATGGACCTCGTCACGTCGCGCCGGATTCAGTGTGTTAAATGCTCTCCTACTTGTCGCTTTGTATAAAAGCGTCTGCTAAATGAGACGTAACAAATTATTGGTTTCTGCTGTCTTTTGTTGCCTACGTGCTGCTCGCGGAGTAGAATTATCCTTTCACAATAAATCAAATTTGTTTTGCACCGAATATCTTAAAATACTTTATCAAATTTAAAATATATATTTTTTTATACTTTATGTAAATATTATACTTTATGTCCTAACTGGTCTGTAGGAAAGGCAGGCTGTGACGTCACTGACAGAGAGAGGGGACAGTTGCTCAACCTCTCCAGAATGTGTACAGGTGAGATTTGTATAAAAAAAGCAGATTGACTATTTTAAGGCAGTGTTTTCTTAATTGGAACTGTTTGCCAATATTTTAAGGAATTACACATCAATTTAATTCCTTAAAACAAAAGATCAACCATCAATCACCTTTTATTTATATAGTGCTTTTAATAATACAGATTGTGTCAAAGCACTGAACAGTATCAAATAGGAGAATAGAGTAATTTATAATGACAAGATTAAACACTGAATTTCCAGTTTAAGGCATTTTATTATTGAATGCAGAGAATATTTTAAATATCATAAAATATCTTTATCTAAATAAAGTATAGATGGTCTCACATTGGTCTCAAAGTCCTGCAGTATTTTTAAATTTTGAGGATGATTTCACAAAAATAGGTTCCTGTAAGCTATCACGGCATGTTCCCAAAATTGCCACTGGGGTGCTGTAAAATGCCAATTGGTATTCTATTTAGAATTTATTATTATGAACATCAGCTTTGGGTCACATCACCATACAGCTGTCCCCCCCACTTTTAAAATGGCTGCTACGCCCCTGTTTCTTGCATTAACCTAAATGAGTTGTATTTGGAAATATTGTTTATCACTTATTCATAAATATTGTTTATCACTTATTTTTCATCCGAGTATGTTACAAAGAATGTTTATTATAAGTTATTAGAGAATAAAATGTTTTGAAATAGTTTAAAATGTTGTAAAAGGCATTGCCAAACAAGAATTCTGTTTTCAGCTGATTTATACCCCTAAACTGGCAACGTATCCTGTGGGATACAAACATTAAAATCTAAATTAAAAGTCATATTTTGAAAAAAATGATTAAGTTGTATTATTTGTGTCCCAATAAGATGGAAAATAGCAATAAATTAATTTTCTGATGTCTCTTTATGGTCTTGCCATTTTTAGGGTTAAACTAACCAATCTGAATCGAAAAAAAATGCTCAATGATTATGTAATCCATATGAAATGTACATTTTCTCTATAGGCATGTTACTGCAGAGATGACGAGTCAGTATTGTCAACTTCATCTTTGCAGCCGACACTGACTCAGAAAACACTAGTTTATTAATAAACAATTAAAATGTTATTTTATAATAATAAACCTATATAAATTTGCTATTTTTACGATACATTCATAATTATTACTTTTGACAGTGTTTTGCAGGAAGCTTTATATTTAAGTATATTTAAGTAATTAAATTAATATAAATATGCGATTAGTCGACTAATGGCTTAAATGAACAACTACTAGTCGACTAGAAAAATCTTTAGTCGGGGGCAGCCCTAAAAAAAAAGTTTCAATGGTTCAATGGTAAAGAAAAAAAAAAAGTTTTAATAATTTTGTAGCACAAGTGCCAGGTTCTTAAAATATATTATTTTTATTTGTTTCACATAATGTAGAAAACTTTTATTAAAATTATGATAAAAAACACTACTCTAAACCATTAAACTGTCCTCACCTCACATCAGTAGAAGGTTCCCTGAAGTTAACTGGTTTATCCATTGATTCAACGCTCTTCATGGACACACAGCTGGGTTCAGAATATTCTCCCTGAATTGGACTAAAACATGGCAGAAGTTAGACACAATCAGGCTCTCCTTATGCAAAATTAAAAATGAAGATACCCACAAATTGTACAAACATTTTAGTTTAAGTTTATAACATCATATTTTATGATACGTCTATGATTATAATTACAGCTGTCACAATTACTGAATTGCAAAAAAAAGAAAAAAAAGAAAAGTTGATTACAGCATTCTGACTGAATTAATTCCCAATGCAGAAAAACATGTTTATTGCAGCAATTAAGCAATGCAACCAACCACACACATCTTATAAGTAGCAACAGTAATAGCAAATCAGGTGAATCATAGTAAACAAGTTTTAAGAAATCTGATCCACAAATGCTTGATTTTTAAAAAGGAAAAAAAAAAAATCTTTGAATTCTCTCACCTCTTGACAGCAGGTGTGTTTTGTACCCCAAAAAGACTTCTTTTGGCAGCCATACTGTAGCACTGTCTAAAAAGTAGCATTAATCACCATATAATGTTCTGCTATTGTTGTTGTAGTATTACAACCACAGTGGCACTTTTTTAAGTACTTGGATGATGCATAAATAGTTGAAGATTAACCTCAAAAGTTTAACAATTAGCTATATTCTGTTATTATACACATACAAAATGTAACATATTCTATACTTACTGTGTGTTTCTCACATTATTTCTTGAAAGCTGCTTATCGTCTCACATTTCTTGAAAGTCGTTTGTTCTAGTTTCGTCAACTACAGAATGATCTGGAGCTGGAATCTCAACTTTCCAGTTCTACAACTACTTGCAGTAACTATTATCTATCCAGGGGCTGGACATACTGTAGAAAATGGTAGAAAAGGGGTGGCATTATGGAGGACTAGGGGTGAAACAATTAAAAATAAAATAAAGAAATTACAAAATATAATACACTGTAATAATACACAGTACCCATATTTTAACTTATAATGTCTCTGTACTCTCAGCACAGATGGATGCACATACTGTAAACAATATGGGCATGTTTATGGTTTTGATAAGCATAAAAATGAAAAAGAATGTTCCTACATTAGAAATTGGTTTTAAAAATAATTTGGGAACCATATACTAATGTAAGCAGAATATTCTGTCTTTACTGGGATTTTACTTGGGTTTTTCCTCTGTCGTTTTGGTACATTTCTCGAATCATCCTAAAAGTTTAGGTTTTTAAGCTTTTAGTATGAATATGTTAGCCTTAAAGTTATGAATAAGCTGGTGTGTTCCAAAACAATGACAAAATTCGCATCTAGGAGATATAAGCATTCAAAACATACAGGCTCTCACTTCTGTTAAAATGGATCATGGATTTTCATGTCATCACATTGCACTTCATCTTCTCATCAAATCTTCTGTCCAATCAAATGCTCTCTAGAATCTGAAGTCCCACCTTCTCCTACACTCTTACAGACGCAGAAGCTGTAGCTGAAATCAGTCATTTGTTCACACATTTACTAGTTTCTACATAGTGAATGGCACATAGTGCACTATATAGAGAATAGGGAACGATTCAGACAGTGTAAATATGCTTCCCATTGATGAGAATGAAGACTGTTTTCGCGTTAGTGTCACATGAACCGCCGCAGTGCGAGCACAGTCTGCTCTGGCCCAGAGACACGAGAGCACAGAGTGGATCATATCCGCAGACCAGTTGGCTCAGACCGCAGGTGTCGGACCCATTTAAATTCTGCCAGAATGCTGTATTTTAAAGTGATAAAAGGTTTCTCAACCACATTCCTGGAGGCCCACCAACCCTGCACATTTTGCATGTCTCCTTAATTAAACACACCTGATTAGGGTTATCAGCTCATTAGTAATCAAAGATCTAAAATGGGTGTGCACAAAGGAGAATGCAAAATGTAGTGTTTGGGCCTCCAGGAATGTGGTTGAGAACCACTGATATAGAGGAGATTAGGAGGATAAAGGTTTTACGGAGTTTCACGGCTCCGGCCGAGCTGTGATATAAATGAAACCCTATTGGCTATTTTAAAAAAGGGGTAGGGTTGTTCGATATATTGCCCTGTCTTTCTGTTTCCGTTGAAATTACGTCAACACATTGAATAATGCTGCACATTCCAAGATACTTCAGTGGGCCTTTAACATTTGCAAACCAGTAAGTACATTTCGCTGAACAATTCATACAAACAGCACCGCAAAATGGGTTGCCTGCAAAAGCCTGTAACTTTCTTAAAATCTTTAATTCATCTTTCAATATTAAGTATTTATGTAATTGAACATATCAATTGACATGCCATCAGAATGACAAGTCCTTGTGTCATTGTTCGCAAACAAGATTGTACTGTACTGATTGATGTTTGCACATTTTGTATGCCTCCCTTATCTATCACACCTGATTCAACTCATAAGCTCATTAGTAGAGACTGCAAGACCTGAAATGGTTGTGTCAGATATAGGGAGACATACAGTACAAAATGTTCAGGGCTGGTGGTACTCCAGGACAGGTTTGAGAACCACTGCTTTAATGTATATTTACTGCACACTGTAAAATGCAAGTGAACTACTGTAATATGAAGCATTACAGTAAGTACACAGTATTACGGTACAGTGCACATTGTTGGATTGCATAACTGTCAGCAAAACATTTGAATGATTGAGGACACTGTTGTTCTCCCAACAGTCAGCTGCACCTTTCAACCCACCTCGGCCATTATAAGGTCATGATTGAGAACATGATCCACAATAGTGACCCTTATTTCAACAGAAACATGTTTAAGTCCTTGGCCTCTTCTCCGTTTTACCTCCCTACCCTTCCACCACACATCCTTACTCGTCTTCTTGTTTCTCGCTGTTGACTGTGTTTACTTTCTTGTTGACCTTCCATTGTCAGAAATTGTTACACTGTATTGTGCTCTGTCTATACACCAATGAGCCAAAACAAAACCAGCCTAATATGCTGTTGGTCATCCATGTGCTGCCAAAACAGTGCCAACCCACCGAGGCATGGACTCTATGAGAGCCCTGAAGGTGTCCTGTGGTTTCTTGCACCAAAACATTAGCAGCAGATCCTTCAACCCAGTAGACTGTGCAGTGGAGACGCCGTGGATCGGATCTGTTGGTCCAGCACATCCCACAGATGCTCAATTGGATTGAGATCAGGGGAATTTGGAGGCCAGGACAACACCTTGAACTCTGTGGCAGTGTGCATTATCTGGCCACCTCCACCAGGGAACACCATTGTCATGAAGGTACCTGTACCTTGTCTGCAACAACGTTTAGGTAGGTGGAATGTGTCAAATTTACGTCCACATGAATTGCGGACCCAGGGTTCACAGTGTCACACTCCCTCCATAGGCTTGACGTCTTCCCACAGTTCAGACCTTAATATGTGGCCTTGTTAGGAGATGATCAATGATATTTGCTTCACCTGTGACTGGTCATAATGTTTTGGCTCATCAGTGTACATGCTTGCCAACCGAAGGGTCACAAGCTATTTTAGAGAGATAGTTGATCATTGGTTGATCTAATGCTTTACATTCCACTTCAATAATGAAATTGAAGATTCACCTGTGCAATTCATCAATTCATGAAAAAAAAAAAAATCTAATAGAAATGTACAGAAAATATGCTTAACAGATTATGACTAGTTCAACTGCATTTAATGACTTATACGATGAACTAATACTTAGATGATTTGGGGGAACCAGTATAATATATTTTATAATTTGATCAGCATGACCGTTTTATCTACCATGTGAAGTGGCAGCAATTTTCATTACTTCAGTGTATGTTCCCCCAAATGCAGACTTTAGCAGGCAGTGGGAGAACTTTACAACACTCTGAGTCAGCTACAGATAGCTCATCCTGAAGCATCTCATATTGTTGCTATAGATTTTAACAAGGCTAATAAGTCTGTTTTACCTCATTTCTAACAGCATGTTACATGTGCAACACGAGGGAATAATACACTGGATCATTTATACACAAATATCAAGAATGCATAGAGAGACTGTGTTGGGATTTATTATTAAATGCATTGATGATGTGACCGTTATAAAAACTGTCAAGCTGCGTCCCACTGATAAGTCTTGGCTTACATCACAGGTTCGCTTATTGCGGCTTACAGCGGCTCTGAGGTGCCAAGTTCCTGGGGATCCATCTGACAAATGAGTTGACTTTCACAGCTGTCATTAAGAGGGCCCAACAGTCCTTCACTCTCTTCGAAGTCTGCAGAAGGTGGATCTCCCTATCCCAGCCATGATTATGTTCTATAGAGGCACCATTGAGAGCATTCTCACTTACTGCATCTCTTCTTGGTTTGGTAATAGCACAGTAGAGGAGAGACACAAACTGAACAGGATAGTGTGAACTACAGAAAAAATCATTGGTGCCTCACTGCCATGTTTGCAGGACATTTACATTGTGTGCACAGAGCAACGGGCATCATAAAGGACTCCACTCATTACTGTCATGGAATGTTCACACTCCTGCAGTCTGGTAAAAATACAGAAGTATTAGATCTACTACTCAGACTACTCGGCTGTTAAACAGCTTTTCCTCACAGCTATCAGACTGATAAATCAGATAATGTGAACTGTATTTAATGAGACTCTTTTTTTTTAAAGAACAATGAGCATATTTTTAGCAGGAAACAACATGTTACACAGCTGAATGGTTTCAGTTCCCATTCAGTCGGTCACGTTCGACATACGTCGGACAGACCGACGAATAGGAATCTCGCTAGAGAGGCCAATCTACTTCGAGTGTAACTAAACGAGCCAATGCACATTGGGATGCAATCATATGCATCAGCTGCTCACCTCGCTGCGCGGGTATATAATGAGCAGCAGGTGCGTTGCATCTTCAGCTTTTCGCTTCGGAGCCGAACTACATGGTAGTATCTATGGAGTGTGTAAAACAACGAGTCGGCTCTCTTTGGAATCTGCCCTTCGTTTGGTGCATGTGGACAGCACGGCAGCGGGACCGATCTCTCTCCTTTGTTTTCTGTTTTTTCTTTGTTTTGCGGGGTGAGCCGTCTCTCCCTTCCCGGGCCTTTAAGTACTCGTCAGATCTTACCGGCAAGGCTTATCAGGCCTGTGGGGAAGCCGCCTCTGCCCTACATGCTATGCCGTTGCTGCAGGTCCATCAGGCCAAGGCACTGAAGGACCTGCACGAGGGTGGTCATGACCCACAAGTTCTCCAAGAACTTCGTGCCACGACGGACCTCGCGCTTCGTGCGACGAAGGTCATGGCGTGGTCAGTTGGTTGTGCGATGTCCACACTAGTGGTCCAGGAACGCCATCTCTGGCTGTGTCTCACGGACATGATGGATACCGACAAAGTCAGGTTTCTTAATTCCCCCGTGTCCCAGACCGGCCTCTTCGGTGACGCGGTCGAGAACTTTGCCCAGCAGTTCTTGGTTACAGAAGCAGTCTGAGGTCATCAGCCAATCCTGCCGAGGCGGTCAGCGTGCACCTCCACCGCCCCAGAACCTCAGCCTGCTCGTTGCCGAGGGGCCCCCCCCTGCGGCCGCCTCCACTCCCGTGCCCCAGCAACAGCAGCCTCCATCTAAGCGGTGCCGTGGAGCCGGTCGCGGTCGGGGTGAGAGCAGTTTCCTTCATCTCTGGGTCCGAAGAGGGCTCGGAGAGCAGTGGGAGGGCAATAACCTCACCACTCTCATTCCTCTCTTCTGTCGCCAGAGGACAGCAGCGAGCAGCGGGCACCCAAAGCCTCGACTGCTCCCTCTGTCCACCTGTGGAACCAGGTAAGTGTTGCACAGCACACTGTGAAGCCACTTCAGGCCGCCTCGCAAAGAGAGCCCCCCGAGCCGCCTCCCTGTGTTCCACCTCGCTGCCCCACTGCGGGTACACCGGTGGTCCCTCTGATCCCGCTGGTACAGTCTCTGAGAGCCTTATTAGGGCTCCCCAGCCTGTCTCGCTGGCTCATTCGGACCATCAGGCTTGGCTATGCGATTCAGTTCACCCGGCGTCCCCCCAAGTTCAGGGGCGTCCACTTCACTGTAGTGAAAGATGTCGATGCCCCTGTCTTGTGTGTGGAGATTCGCGGTCCTGCTGGCAAAGGACGCGATAGAGCCTGGTCCCTCCAGCCGATATGAGGTCAGGGTTCTATAGTCCCTACTTCATTGTACCCAAGAAAAGCGGTGGGTTACGACCGATCTTGGACCTGCGAGTTTTGAATCGGAGCCTCCACAAGCTACCGTTCAAAATGCTCACGCAGAAGCGCATTTTCGAGTGCATCCATCCCCGAGATTTGCAGCGATGGACCTGAAGGACACGTACTTTCATGTCTCGATTCTTCCCCGACACAGGCCATTCCTGCATTTTGCGTTCGAAGGTCGAGCATATCAGTACAGAGTCCTACCCTTCGGGCTGGCCCTGTCTCCCCGCGTCTTCACGAAAAGTCGTGGAGAGAGCCCTTATTCCCATGAGAGAACAGGGTGTTCACATCCTCAACTATCTCGACGACTGGCTCATTCTAGCACAGTCCCGGGATCAGTTGTGCGAACACAGGGATCTGGTGCTCAGACACCTCAGCCAGTTGGGTCTTCAGGTCAACTGGGAAAAGAGCAAACTCTACCCTGCGCGGAGGATCTCTTTTCTCGGTATGGAGTTGGATTTGGTCGAACAGATAGCGCGCCTCACAGAGGAACGTGCTCAGTCGGTGTTGAACTGCCTGAATACATTCAACGGTAGGACAGCGGTTCCACTGGCTGCAGCGGCAGTAACCCTGCTCGGTCTGCTTCATATGAGACCACTTCAACACTGGCTTCACGGCCGGGTCCCGAGATGGGCGTGGCAACGCGGCACGTTCCGGGTGCCAATCACTCAGGAGTGCCGCCAAGCTTTCAGCCCGTGGTCGGACCCTTTGTTTCTTCGGGCAGGAGTGCCCCTAGAGCAAGTGTCCCAGCATGCTGTGGTATTCACAGATGCCTCCGCCACTGGCTGGGGTGCCACGTACAACAGGCATGCAGTGTCAGGGGTGTGGACGGGCCCCCATCTGCATTGGCACATCAACTGCCTCGAGTTGCTAGCAGTACGCCTTGCTCTGAGCCGCCTCAAAGGGCTGCTACGGGGCAAGCATGTACTGGTACGTACGGACAACACTGCGACTGTTGTGTACATCAACCGTCAAGGTGGTCTACGCTCCCGTCGCATGTCGCAACTCGCCCGCCATCTCCTCCTATGGAGTCAGAAGCATCTGAGGTCTCTTCGTGCTATTCATGTCCCTGGTGTGCTCAACCGTGTGGCCGACGAGCTATCATGAGCTGTGCTGCCAGGAGAGTGGTGACTCCACCCCCAGGTGGTCCAGCTGATCTGGAGAGAGTTTGGAGAGGCTCAGGTAGACCTGTTTGCCTCACCAGAAACCTCCCACTGCCAGTTGTTTTACTCCCTGTCCGAGGGAACACTCAGGACAGATGCACTGGCACACAGCTGGCCCCGGGGCCTTCGCAAATATGCGTTTCCCCCAGTGAGCCTACTTGCACAGACATTGTGCAAAGTCAGGGAGGACGAGGAGCAGGTCCTCTTAGTTGCGCCCTATTGGCCCAACTGGACCTGGTTCCCAGAACTCTCACTCCTCGCGACAGCCCCTCCCTGGCCCATTCCTCTGAGGAAGGACCTTCTTTCTCAGAGACGGGGCACTCTTTGGCACCTGCATCCAGACCTCTGGAAACTCCATGTCTGGTCCCTGGACAGGACGCAGAGGTTCTAGGTGACTTACCCCCCGAGGTACTTAACACCATCACTTCAGCACGTGCACTGTCTACAAGACGTGCTTACGCCTCGAAGTGGAACCTGTTCGTCGAGTGGTGCTCTCTCGCCGAGAAGACCCCCGAAGATGCTCGATCGGAGTCGTGCTTTCCTTCTTGCAGCAAGGGTTGGAGCGTAGGCTGTCCCCCCCACCCATACTGCTGCTATCTCCGCAGACCACGACCACATAGATGGCAAGTCTGTTGGTCAGCACGACCTGGTCGTCAGGTTCCTTAGGGGGGCGAGATTGCTCCCTTTGAGCCCTTGCAATCAGCAGACTTAAAGATTCTGTCTATGAAGACTTTGCTGCTGGTTGCATTGGCTTCCATCAAGAGGGTAGGGGACCTGCAGTCATTTTCGGTCGACGAATCGTGCCTAGAGTTCGGGCCGGGTGACAGCCACGTGGTACTGAGACCCCGGCCTGGCTATGTGCCCAAGGTTCCTACCACTCCCTTCAGGGACCAGGTAGTGAGCCTGCAAGTGCTGCCCTCGGAGGAGGCAGACCCAGCCCTGGCTTTGCTCTGTCCAGTTCGCACTCTGCGACTGTACATAGACAGAACTCAAAGCTTCAGGACCTCAGATCAGTTCTTTGTCTGTTACGGAGGCCAGCAGAAGGGAAAGGCTGTCTCCAAGCAGAGGATGGCCCACTGGATAGTGGATGCCATCGCCCTGGCTTACCAACCTCAGGGCGTGCCCTGCCCGCTCAGGTTGCATGCGCACTCCATGAGAGGTGTCGCACACACACTCTAAGATCAAATCTGTGTGTATGCGCACTTTATAAATGATGCCGCTGGACTCTATGCTTTAAACAGCCTGAGGTTTCCTAGTTTTATTGTGCACATTTAATTTTCACTTTAAAATTGTCATCTCTCTCATCTATTTAAATGCTCCGAAATCTCACACAGTATAATCTGACCCCATTTTAATCCAAGTAACTTCTAACAATAAGGCTGATTGTTACAAGCAGATAATTGTACATAATTGCATGATAGTTTTGATAATTTTAATTATGATCTGAGAAATGTACCAAAGTGACTGTGAAAGCTGTAAGAAGAATACACTAAATGGGCCACCACTAAAGGGCGCCACAGGTCTTGTTTAATCATTCGGACCATTGTGAGCTGCTGTGGAAACCATTCTCACAAGACTTATGAGGCTTATCTGAGTATGAGGTTGAAATGGCTTGTGAGAGATTGTACAGTATATACTGTAGATGGTGAGTTTTTTTTTTTTTTTTTTTTGTGTTGCAAAACTGTAAAAAAGCAATTTGACTCTTTCTGTCACAAGGGTCTTTGTTATTCATTTGCTTGACATCATCATATGGGATGTGGTCAAGCTCCAACATTTAACCATTCTCAGTGAATAAACTCAAAGGCTGGCAGTTTAAAGCTCTTATCAGTGCTCAAATCTCAAATCTACAAAACCGTTTGCAAAGTATACTCTATATTTTGTATTTCTGGCTGAATATTATGGTTTTCTGATTTACACAAATATCATTTCAAACTCAAAAACATTGTCCTTGCCCAGTGTCAATGTCTGTATACACTGCTGTGAGCAATGACTGTATTCATTCACTCAGTCACAGTCATGCAACCACATGGTCATAATGTGGTGAGCTGGGCTGAGACAGCTGATATTTGAAGGAATCTGAATCTGAGTACTGGTTTGTCATATCTTTGCATAGCATTGTGTTATTATGACTACCCTTACGAAAAAAGACGTTTATTCAAATGTGCTATTAGCATGCTTATTTTAAACTAAAAATAAGAAAGTATACTTTCAGTCTGCTTTTTATATACTTCTCAGAAATATACTTTATGTACTTCTGAGAAATATACTTAAAATTGCACTGAAAGGGTCATGAAACCCCCCTGTTTTACCCTGGTCGTTCACACCTCTGAGCTGGAAAAACTCTGTTAAAATGGGCGTGTAAAGCTCTGGAAAAGTAGGAGTGTAGAGGGGGAGAAGAGGGGAGAGAACAACCAATGAAGCACAGACATAGAACACACTCATTATACAGAATAATGAATATTAATATATGAGCACGGAGAATATGACAACAAACTCACAAGCACAAGGGAGAAATGCGAAAGAATATTTAATAGGGCTAATAACAGGCTACTTTGATTATGTTTACGAGCACTGCAGTCTCAAAATCAGTCTTTTGTCTATTAGAATAATCATGTCGTCGCGTTCAGATAGGCTACACCAGTGTCCAGTTTGCGCATATAATTCATTTGAAGAAGACTTGATGAAATATGTGTGCATAACTACACCGTGCTGGATAGTGTTTGGTGCAGGAGAATGTGTGAAATAAAAACACGGATACTTCATTCTGTATGAGCTATGAGCCACGTGGCTAGTGTTATTAAACTCATTGCGGAGCTCCGCGCTGAAACCGATCATATGCGCGCTCCGTGTGTATATCATGATAACATTCGTATTTTTCAAACTCCAGTTCTGTTCGTATTCAAACTCCAGTTCTGACCGCATTGCGATCAAAATACTAACAACACATGTGCTGCTGGGGGAAACATACACACGGCTCGCGTGTTTGAACGCAGCTAGAGCAGGCAGAGGTGAATGAGCCGCACTTTTGTGACATTTGAATTCTCCGCTGTAATGCGATCTCACGTGAACATATTTTCCATTTGTGCTGGTAGATTACAGCAAAACAATCCACATGCACACAAACCTCTGATCTGGTCGCATCGCAGTAAAACACATTGTGTTGTAGCACTGAGGAAACGAACACCAACGATATGTCTCTGAATGACAAGAGACCGAGGTGAGAGAAGTGATACTTCCTCATGCATAATACCGCAATTATAATCTTATGCATACTACAGCGCAGTGATTGGATTAAATGAGCTTCATGTCATGAATATATGCGGAGAATCGCTCGAAACGACAGCATGTTCGACCATGCCCATACTTGGGCCGAAAGTACACAATGACGTCAGATTTTGTGACGTTGCTCAGCTTTTCAAATGGGAAGACAGAAATTGCTCTGAAAAATGCAAAAATTACTATTTTTCACGTATGAATAACATTAATGAGTACCTTTAGTGTTTTCAATGATGTGCAGCCTATAAATATCTGTTTACAGCTCATAAAAAGTGTTTTGGGGTTTCATGACCCTTTAAGTATGCTTGACTTATACTGACAGAAAAGTCAAGTATATTTGGCCTATACTTGGACTCAGTCTTTGATTGAGATATACTTAAAAGTATATTTATAAAAGTATAGTATAAAAGTACATCATTTGAAAATATTGATTTATAAAGAAAACAGATATATTCCTAATTCCGAGAATCTGAATTTTTGTGTAGGCTAGTCCACTGGTAGTGTACATAGGAATTTACTTAAAATCTACTTCCCTCTTTCCACGCCATTGACTGAATTTTCAGGCTATATACCGTAGGGGGCGTTGTTACGCATCTTCTGAAATAATACAGAATCTCCCTATCAAAATGCAGAAGAAGAAGCTGAAACAAGCAATAGAAGATTACTCACGCAAATATAAAATAAAGTGATCATCATACATTAAACAGCATATAAATAAAAACTGGCAAACGTTATGTGGACTATGAGGACTATGACAATTTGTGTTTTTTTTAAAGGATACATATAACCACTGCTTTAAAAACAATAGTGTACAATCTGACATTTATAGGTACACTATGTAACTTTTGGTGCTCTAGCAGTTAATAAACAGAACTGCATGCGTCTTGCGGAAGAACATTATAGCCAGAGCTCTCTATGTCTATGACGAGTCACGCAGATACTGTGCTACTCCACAGCGCTGCCAACCAGAACCGGTCTAAAATAGTCCCAATATGAACTCGCTTGTTACATACATTTTGAACAACAACAAAAAAAGTTATGTGTAGGCAAAAAAAAAAAATGTGCTTAAATTTTGCTAACCAGGCAATATTTATTACATTTACTTACACAGGAGGAACTTCTTGGACTCCATCTGGTTGAATGCAGGAAAGGATGTTCCATGTGACACGTTTTGTGTCATAGCCCCCAACAGTTGCAAGGGATAAAATATAAAATATAACAAAAATCCTGTCAATTTATTATAGTTAAAGGGTTAGTTCACCCAAAAATAATGTAATTTATTACTCACCCTCATGTCGTTCTACACCTGTAAGGCCTCTGTTCATCTTCAGAACACAAATTAAGATATTTTGATTGAATCTGATGGCTCGGTGAGGCCTGCATAGGGAGCAATGACACTTCCTCTCTATGATATGAAATAATGATCTGAAACAACATTACATGAGGTGGAGAATTGTCAAATGTAAACAAAAATAGGCTCAAACTAGTATACTAGAACTAAAGTTTACTGATACAAATGGGTTTTTAAACTACAAAGTATGTTGTGAACATAAAAAGTAGGTTTTTAAACTTTTACCCATAAATTAACTTTTTGAAATGGCACAATTACTACATGTTAAAATCTGTAGTTGTGGACCATTATCAGTATTTGACAAAATAGCTGGCTAAATCAAGTTTAAAACAGTTTTTAATCTTACTTTCCTCAGATGTTTGGTAAAGATGAAATAGAAAGAAGAATACTCCAAAAACACACTGGTGGCACTTGATTGAGCTGTAAGCTGCAACAGAACAAACACACACACACACACACACACACACACACACACAGTAACTTATTAATTATGAATTAATATGATATGAAATAATGATCTGAAACAACATTACATGAGGTGGAGAATTGTCAAATGTAAACAAAAATAGACTCAAACTAGTATACTAGAACTAAATTTACTGATACAAGTGGGTTTTTAAACTTTAACCCATCAATTATAGGTATAAATCTTTTAAAACGGCACATTTATTACATGTTAAAGGCTGTAGTTGTGGACCATTATCAGTATCTGACAAAAGAACTGGCTAAATCAAGTTTAAAAGAGTTTTTAATCTCACGTTCCTCAGATGAAAGATGAAATAGAAAGAAGAAATACTCCAAAAAACACACTTGAATGAGTTGTAAGCTGCAACGGAACACACACACAGTAATTTATTAATTATGAATTAATAGGATATGAAATAATTATCTGAAACAACTTTACATATGACTATTCTCCACCTCATGTAAACAAAAAAATAGACTCAAACAACTAGAAATTCAGTGAAAAATAACTGGTAACGTTGGGCCTAACATTAGCTTATCTCGCCTGCTATTTTACTGGAAAGGGGTGAAAATTTGCGTTTAGGATTGGACTGAAACCCAAACAGTTTATTAAATCACCCCACCTCCCAGAAAGATAAAGAAATTCTGTCCAAATAGCGTTTTACTCAAAAGGTTATTTGCCAAATTATTTTTTATAATTTAAAATTTTTTAAATTTTTTGTTTAATCGGATTAGAAAAGGAATAAACCACCCCTTCCAATCCGATCGAAATTTCATTCAGATCGATTAAAAGGTGCCGTAGAACGTCTTTTTAAAAGATGTAATATAAGTCTAAGGTGTCCCCTGAATGTGCCTGTGAAGTTTCAGCTCAAAATACCCCATAGATTTTTTTTAATTAATTTTTTTAACTGCCTATTTTGGGGCATCATTAAATATGAGCCAATTTAGGCTGCGGCCCCTTTAAATGCTCACGCTCCCGCCCACGGAGCTCGCACTTGCCTTAAACAGTGCATAAACAAAGTTTACACAGCTAATATAACCCTTAAAATGGATCTTTACAAAGTGTTCGTCATGCAACATGTCTAGTCGCGTAAGTATGGTATTTATTTGGATGTTTACATTTGTTTACATTTACATTTTTCTCTGTGGCTAAAGCTAACATTACACACTGTTGGAGAGATTTATAAAGAATGAAGCTGCGTTTATGCATTATACAGACTGCAAGTGTTTAAAAAATGAAAATAACGACAGTCTTGTCTCCGTGAATACAGTAAGAAACGATGGTAACTTTAACCACATTTAACAGTACATTAGCAACATGCTAGCGAAACATTTAGAAAGACAATTTACAAATATCACTAAAATATCATGATATCATGGATCATGTCAGTTATTATTGCTCCATCTGCCATTTTTTGCTGTTGTCCTTGCTTGCTTACCTAGTCTGATGATTCAGCTGTGCACATCCAGACGTTCCGCCCTTGTCTAATGGCTTGAACATGAGCTGGCATATGCAAATATTGGGGGGGTACATATTAATGATCCCGACTGTTACATAACAGTCAGTGTTATGTTGAGATTCGCCTGTTCGTCGGAGGTCTTTTAAACAAATGAGATTTATATAAGAAGGAGGAAACAATGGTGTTTGAGACTCACTGTATGTCATTTCCATGTACTGAACTCTTGTTATTTAACTATGCCAAGATAAATTAAATTTTTAATTCTAGGGCACCTTTAAGGTGTTTACATGAACATTTTTCAATCCGATTGAGCCATCAATCCAATTACAAATGGATTATTTGGGTGCATGTAAACGTAGCCAATGTTAACTTCAGTGTTTTGAAGTGTTAATTTAAAATCGCAACCGTTACAATAAAATAAAGAAGGGACAAAAGTTTATTTTTAAATAAATGTTTTAATTGTTTTTATTTCTATTCAAAGAATCTTATTTGTTTCTATTCAAAGAATCTTAAAAAAAAAAAAAAATCCAGTTTCTACAAAAAAATGAAGCAGTACAACTGTTTACAACATTAACAAAAAATGTTGCTTGAATATTTACTCTTAAGTGTTATTTTTCATTAAATAAAAAAAGTTTTTGGTACAATTTATGGTTGCATTTCATTTTCTGTAATTCTATTCAATACCTATTGATGTACATAACTATAAAAATAGTAATAATAATTACATACTGTAAATATTTACAGACTATTTTTATAGTTTTATTGTAACTGGCTAAAAAGTTTTGAATTATTTCATCATGTTTTATTAATGTTAATAAAGGCAAACATTAAATATTCAAGCTTTTATAGAGCAATCCAGTCTATCCAGATCGGATACGCGGCGGATCAGCTGCTTCTTAAACGGGTCCAGATCGGATCCACGGCAGATTAACTATATTGGCGGACACGGGACGGGACTGCACCGGATCTGAACTGGATCCACAATCCTTATCTGTTTCGGATCCGCTGCGCTGTGCAAGTGGACTCCGTTCCGGACCCGTTTTGCGGATCCATTCCGGAGCTTGTGATACCTCCGGGGCGGATCCGTTGCGGAGTCAGTTTGCTATCTGGGTACCCTCTGTAGTCTTCTGAGGTCAGATTTGGTAGATGAGCTGAACCAGACAGATATAGAAGTGCAGAGGACAGATTCAATGATGGCAGAGTAGAACTGTTTCAGCAGCTCCTGTGGTACGTTGAACTTCCTCAGCCGTTCTCCCAAGCGCCTTGCCCTGCCGGCGCCAACTAAGCGCCTTACCCTGCCACCGCCAACTAAGCGCCATGCCCTGCCGCCGCCAACTAAGCGCCATGCCCTGCCGCCGCCAACTAAGCGCCTTGCCCTGCCGCCGCCAACTAAGCGCCTTGCCCTGCCGTCGCCAACTAAGCGCCTTGCCCTGCCGCCACCGCCAGAGCAGCCCGAGCCCGCTGCCGTCCCAGAGCTGCCCACTCTCCCTGATACGGCCAAGGAGGTTGTCATCGAGCTGCCCGCTCTCCCTGATATGGCCATGGAGCACCCTTGGTCAGCCCTGCCGCCACCGCCAAGACCATCTGAACTGTCGATACCCGCCTGGTCTGTTCTTCCAGCATCGCCCTGGCACTCAGCCAGGACTCCAGGCCTGCTAGCACCAGCCTGGTCAGTTCCTCCAGCGCCGCCCTGGCAGTCAGCCAGGACTCCAGACCTGCTGGCACTCGCATGGTCAGTTCCTCCAGCGCCGCCCTGGCAGTCAGCCAGGACCCCAGGCCTGTTGACACCCGCTTGGTCAGTTCCTTCAGCACTGCCTTGGCAACTTGCCAGAACCCCGACCCCACTAGACTCTCCATGGGCTGTTCCTCCAGCTCCCCCCTGGCCTTCTGTTGGAGGCTCTGGACCTGGCCCACCATCCCTCCCCCTGGTCCTCCTCCTTTCCACCTCCCTCCTGAGTTTTTGTGTTTTTGTTTTTTTGTGTGTGTCTGGTGGAGCGTCTGGTAGCCGCTCCTTTGAGGGGAGGTAATGTCATGATCATTACTGGGAGTGCCCTTGTCTGCCACTAGAGGGCACTCCTACCCGGACTGTGTCTCACCCCACCTGTGAACTACATTACCCATAACGCACTTCCCGGACTCATTATCCCATGTCATTGCACCCAGCTGTTTTGTGTTTCCTCATCAGTTTATACCCTGTTTGTTTCTGCTTTAGTCATGGAGTTTTCAGTTCAGATCACCTGTTTCTTTGTGTGTTTTCTTGTTCTCTGTTTTTGTATGGATTGCTTTATTGGATTTTGACCCTTGCCTGTTTCTGGACTCACAATTTTTGGATTACCCATTAAACAACCCCTGCACCTGGATCTGTCTGTTGTCTCCGTGATTCTAACGTGACAACTACTAGTACACCGATACTAGTATATTTACTAGAGATGTTCCGATACCATTTTTTCCCTCCTGATACCAATTCCGATACTCGTGCTTTGGGTATCGGCCGATACCGAGTACCGATACCAGTGTGTTAAAAGAAAAAAGGAAAAGATCATACTACGCCTGCATAACTGTGATATTATCATTGTGGTAAGGTCTGGCTCAGGTTAAACCCTTTGTAAAACATGAATAAATACAGGAAATGGAAGCCATTTATTTTAAATTATTTTAATGTTTAAATAGAACAGTATAAAACAGTAGTGCAACAGCAATTTAACTAAATAAATATAGGAATATATATATATTTTTTTAAATAAAGTGCAGCCACAATATTGTAAAATAAAAAAGGCATTTCAATAGAAAAGTATAAAACAGTAGTCCAACAGCAACTTAACTAAATAAATATAGGAATATTTATATAAATAAAGTGCAGCCACAATATTGTAAAAAAAAAAAAAAAAAAAAAAAAAAAGGCATTTAAATTTTTAAATAGAACAGTATAAAACAGTAGCCCAACAGCAACTTCAATGATTCCTTTTAAAAAAAACTTAAAGTGCAGCCATTATAAAATAAAAAGGCATTCAAACCTTCAAATAGTGCAGTATTTAACAATAGTGCAAAACCAACCTATTAAGTAAACATAAACAAAAATACAAATCAAAAGAGTAGCAGCTACATATTAAACAAAAAATACTTTACATTCAAGTAGGCTACACATTGCAGTAGCATTTAAGCAATTTAGTATTGCTCATAATTTCAAGAGCAAAGGCAGATTCTTCTTCAAGAAGATGAGCATTTCTGCCCTCTCTCCTCCTAGCCTGTTCCTTCTTGCATCAATAATGTTGGATGCTACACTGAACAGTCTCTCACTGTCAACACTGGTACAAGGAGCACAGAGAAACCTTGCAGCAGTGGCAGCCAGGGTGGGAAAACGAATTTGGTTGACTCCCCAGTACTGGAATGGGCTGTCTGAGCGTGGGACCGTTTGCTCTGTCAAATATGTCTGTATTTGATTTTGAACTTGTGTGCTAGTGCTACTTGCCCCACGTTCCTCATCATGCTCCTGCAGGATTTCCTCAAACAGGCCTTTCAAGCTGCTCTTTCTGCTGCTGCTGCTGTCTGGCTGTGCTTCCAGACGTGGGGCTTTATGGGGGTTTTCTGGCACTGCCTCTGCTCCCTCAGGTGTCGTCCTGCTCAGTAACGCTGCCTCCATCTTCTCCACTTCTTGGGTCAGAGCATCTTTGGCATGCTTGTTGCTGTCTGCTCCTGTGAATGATATGAAAAATAATAAATAAATGTCTTAATGTGTAAAATAAACATATAAACAACCTCTATAGTAGCTTTTAGTGGTAACATATTAATGCAACAGTAATCAATAATAATGCAATATCTAGTTATCCAAAACACCATTTCAAAATTTAGTTTATAATATAGACATTTAATAAACATATTAGACATACCTGTCTTTGAATCGTGGGTCTAAAAGAGTGGCAACTGCATACAAGGGCTCATTCTCGATATTCTTGAATCTTTTCTGGACAGCCTCAAGAAGGGTTGTTTTCATGGTTTTTATACCCGTGTCCCCCTCGTTCTCCTGAGCAAGCAGGCGTTTCAGCACTGTGACTGAGGGAATGACTTCAGCTGCAGAAGAGGTGGAGGAGCTAATCTGTCTGGTCAGTTCTTCAAATGGTGCCAGAACAATGATGATTTTCTCCAGTAAAGCCCACTGGTAAGACGTAAGGGTCACTGGCAGGTCGTGGTCAGCTCCATAAGCTGAAATTGACCGCTTCTGCTCCAGTAAACTTTCGACCATATAGTAGGTACTGTTCCATCGCGTTGCTACGTCTTGGTGCAGATGTTTGGTGGGCATTTGGAGATCTTTTTGAATATCCTCCAGGCATGTAGTAGCTAGAGGCGAGTGTTTGAAATGACCGACTATCTTTCTACAATTCGCCAGTGCATCACTCACACTTCTCTGTGACAGTAGCCCTTCATGCACCACCAGCTGGAGAGTGTGGGCGAAGCATCCCAAACTTGCTACATCCATCTCGTCCATGGCTTTCTTCATGTTGCTAGCGTTGTCGCGCAAAACAACATGAACGTTGGACTTGGGGATTTTCCATTTTACTAGCATCTCTTCAATTGCTTCGGCAATTGATGTGCCAGTATGTGACCCTCGGAACTCGTTCGCGTGCAGCACCGCACTTCGAGGGGTAAATGTTGACTCTGTCCACCCAGTGTGACGTTAAACTTAGCAAAGACATGGGGCACACGTCAGAGCTCCAAATGTCTGTGGTAAAGCTGATTGCATGCACGTCTTTCAGCATACACAAAATGTGTTCTCTAACTGTCTTGTATAATTTGGGTAGCACAGTTTCAGAAATATATTTACAACCTGGCAAACAGTACCTTGGCTCCAAATGCTCCATTAAGCGGCGAAATCCCACATTTTTGACGACAGAAAGGGGTTGGTCATCCAGGACAATAAACTCCACAATTTTGTCGGTTATCTTTGTTGCTTTTTGGCTGTCTTTGGGGAATTTATCTTGTCGCTGGAAGGCAGTTTCCAGAGTTTGCTGCTGCAGTTCGTCCTTTTTTTTACCCTTAGCTTTGGTGAATTCGTCGTGCTCTTTAGTGTGACGCGTCTTCAAATGTGTTTATTAAGTTGCTGGTGTTGAAATTTGCAACATTCGTGCCACCCCTCGAAATTGCTTCTTTGCATATGTTGCATTTCGCCGTCTTACTGGTGGGAAAATCCACTGTAAAGTACTGCCAAACTGCCGACATGATGCGTTAACGTTAGCTCTATGGTTAGCTCCTTTTAAGGAGAAGTCAGGTGGTCAGTTCTTCTTCGCCCCTCTAAAACAACAGCGCAACTGTTTTAAGAGCGGCGAAGAAGAAATGTAAGCTAACGGAGCTAACAGTAAATCGATTCCTGTTTCTAAAAAATGATATGGTATCGGATCGGTGCCTGGACTCCAGTACTCGCCGATTCCGATGCCAGCATTTTCGGCAGTATCGGAGGCATTTCCGATACTGGTATCAGAATCGGAACAACTCTAATACTTACTACATAAAGTATACTTAAAAATGAACTTCTTTTTCGTAAGGGTATCAATAAACAGTTTTTAAAAAAGTTTTACATGTCTGTGCAAAGCACTGTTTCATGTATAAATAATATTAGATTTAAAGCTTCAAACTAAAACAACATTGCTCAGGGGACCTGTATCTCCAAATGGTTTAAAAATATTATCACCTTATATAATGCTTAATTTGCACTGAAATAATGACAAATGTCATTAAATATTACATATATATATGCATATAAAAACATATATAAATATAAATTACAATTGTGACCCGTGGCTGTGACTTTAGGAAAGTCAATAATATTATGTTGTGTTCTGCTTTAAAACAGAGTCAACACCCTGCTTAAATCCTGCCCCAGCATTTCAGTAGTCTTTAATCTATATTTTTGATCAATGCATTTCAACCTTAAAAGGAAAATATAAGTAGTCTTCATCATGTGAAAATTGGTCCTTTTTGAAAATTGATCATCCTTTTATTTAATGTGGTGATCAAAACACCAGCTGGCTTGTTAAACACTGAGCCTGTAATTGTTCCATGTGGCTAGAAAAGTTTTACGGAAGCCCGCACATGGCATGCAAGAAAAAAAAAAAAGTAAATACTTGCGCACAACCTTGGTGCACAATTTACTAAATCCGTGCGCACGATTTAGTAAATCGAAGGAACAAATTGGTAAATTGTGCACACAATTTAGCCAACTATTTTTTTCCTGCATGTCATGTGCGGGGCTCCGTAAAGTTTCATTTATCATGGTGACCATTAAGATAACAGCACTGTGAACAGATGATGCTCCAGGTACTGTAGTATCACATTGAACTGCAATTTACATACCTCCATATGATCTCCTTTGATAATTAACATTATTATTATAGAGGTATTATTAAAAATGTGAAATATCTGCTTGAACACAGTAACAGGTACAAGACTAGATTATATATGATGCACTCATTCAAGTCTGTATGATCCTCTGATCCCTAGATACGTGTGTGGCCCCTTCCTATTTAAGTCTACAGGATTTTGAACCCATTTGTGTGTGTGTGTGTGTGTGTGTGTGTGTGTGTGTGTGTGTGTGTGTGTGTGTAAAAATTGTTTTGAGAAATTATTCATTTCTGTAGCAAAAAGATTGAAGGCAGTTGTTAATTGCTAGGACGTTACTAGTGTTCTTGGTTGTTGCTGTAGGTCAGGGTTTCTCAAATCCAGCCCTGGAGGGCCACTGCCCTGCAGAGTTTGGCTCTATCTCTAATCAAAGACACCTGAGCAAGCTAATCAAGTGCCGCGTCCAAAATTGCATACCGTCTGAGTAGGTACTACATTTAAATTTAACTTTACTTTGCAATCGTTAAAACATCTCAGGTTACGCATGTAACCATGGTTCCCTGAGAAGGGGAATGAGACACTGCGTCCTCTAATGGACACTTTGGTGAATGCTTCCAGCTTGATCAGTGTTCAAAGTATGTGTTTAAACGCAACAATGTCATTGGCTGATGGCAGTCCGTGACGTCACTATTGGTGTGACCATGAGTATAAAAACCTGTATTAGACGTCATCAACTTCTTTGTCTGAAGGAGATGTGCATGGCAGAGAGATGCAGTGTTTCCTTCCTCTTCACAGGGAACCATGTGAACCAGATTTCTACTTCACTGCTAACACAAGGGATCAACCTGCTTAAGAACCAACTATAGGGGGAGGTAGTTACAACCTTGCAAATATGCTATAAGTTTGCATTTTAGGGAAGCTGTCTATTAAAAGAACTTGAAACAGGAAAGGCAGTTTCTTCTAGATAAATGAAGGAGCCTCCTGCTTAGGGGACCCCAATTCTGGGGGAGGCAGCAACAACTTCATTACCACAAGGGAGCTTCCTACTTATATATTCCTAAATGAGAGAGAGAGAGAGAGAGAGAGAGAGAGAGAGAGAGAGAGAGAGAGAGAGAGAGAGAGAGCTGCAACCTTGAAACTTCAGCATATCAAAAAGGTAGCCGCCTACTAAAGCCCCTTAAAAGGAGGTGGCTGCCCCCAGTTTATAATAAGGGAGATACCCATTTCTTAAGGGACCTCACACCGAGGTGGAAGGCAGCTTGGAGATCAATGTCACTGCTAAATGGAGCCTCAGCAGAACGACTCTCTATAGTGAGAGGAGGCCATACTATGCTCAATCTTAAAGCCAGCTTATCACAGCTGCCCAGAGAGAGCTGACACACTTGATGTCACTGTCCTTGATTGAGCTCAAGAGAGAAGAGGCATCAGCAGAACGACTCTAGAATGAGAAGAGGCCAAACAACATCCATCTTGAAGACAGCCTACCACAACCGCCCACCAAGGGCTGATACACTTGATGTCACTGTCAAAATGGAGCTTGGAAGGCAGCTTGGAGATCAAGTCAGAGGCCTCAGCAGAACAACTCTCTAAAGCAAGAGGAGGCCAAACTACACTCCACCTTAAGGACAGCTTATCACAGCGGCCCACAGAGAGCCAACACACTTGATGTCACTGTCCAGACAGAGCTCAGGTGAGTGGAGGCCTCAGCAAAACAACTCTCTAGAACAGTGGTTCTTTAAACCACTTCGCACCCCCTTTAAACCTTTAAAGAAATCTGGAGAATGGAGGCCTCAGCAAAACACTTTAATTTAACACTCTGAGGTCTGAAGGTATCGCCGGCGATACCACCATGGTTTTTTTCTTATCAGTGTGAAAGAGACTCAAAATACTCCGTCAATGTTGCACATACAATTAAGAGCTATACACAATTTTAATCTGTGGAATATCTTCTTTTATTTGTGTACACTCAGAGTAAAAACAAAATGTTGTGCTTTTTGTAAAATAAAGAAAACAAACATGATGCGTGATCTCTCGTCTCCCTCTGAACGAACTCCAATCTGATAGTTCTTAGAAAATGAACTGTAACTTAGTGAATACTAATGACAAAAAAATTACACTTATGTCTAAAGAAACGTTAAGATGTCAGGTTTTAAAACATATAAGTCAAATCGAAAACAAACCTTCTGTGTTTATGTAATCTGTATGAAAAGAGAGCCATGTCAGAAGTCCGTGATTCAGCTCATTATCCGCTAATGCGGCCACGCCCACGGAGCCAGCGCTATTCAGACGCAAATTCAGAGGCAATACATGCATACATCATCTCAATCGTGTATTTATTGTCTTCAAAAGTGTTTTGAATAGCCATATTTAGCGATCTCTTGCCTCTGTTAGTTCCTTGATTGTCACATGATATGCCTCTTCTTTTACTGAGGCATTTGTGTGGACAAAAGGGGCAGAGCGCCCTCTGGCTCAAGTATGAATTAAAAACACAGCATCCAGCGCTCATAATGATGACAATAAATATAGAATAATAAATATTACAATATCTATAATATTGTATAGAAAATTGATATAAACATATGAGAATCCATCAATATTTCTCCAAATGTGTATGCTTTTAAGCATATTAAGAAATTATGGTCAATATAAGATTTTAAGAGTCAAAATGTGAAGCTTGAGTCTTAGATCTTTTTAATGATGTATAGTTTGTCAACTGCACATCAACATTTAGGCTCTATATATATCAAATATAGTAGCAGCCTATATGAAATGCCCTAGAGGTAGGAATGTTCAGACGCTTTGCATCACAGAAATACATTATATTTTAAAGTATAATAAAATAGAAAACCATTATTTGGTTAGAGACTTGAGATTTCTTTTAAAAACATTATTATGGCAATGTGTTCAATCTTTTGACTGGTAGTGTAATTTAACATAGGCCTATACAAAATTTTCTTCATATCATGTGCAATAATACGTGCATGCATGAGATCACAAAAATCATGTTTTTTTTTGTCCTGAGTGGACTTTAGTCCTGTTATCAGCATGATCACAGAGGGTTTTTTCACAGCCTACCTGACTGAAAGGCCTCATTAATATGCAAGTCATTTCAGGTCATTATTATTCAATTCTTTTGTCTTCTCAGGTGAGAATCACTCATTATACATGAGGATTCACGCCTCCATGCATACTGTGTTTCTTGACCAAAAGTGTCTTAGAAATTTAAATCTCTCTATTGTTTTATATGAAGGAGTAGGAAGGATAATTTTTACTTCATTCTGAAGCAAAAACTCTAGTCTATAACCTCCAATACCCAGAATCCTTGTGAAAACAGTTTTAATATTTTTTTTTTTTGGCCTTATTTCAGTGACTTAAGTTTTTTGTTTTTTCAATAACCACGCATAAACGTTATTCCTTCAAAAACACAAACATGTACATACATGTTCCTCACATATTATTGTAGCCTAGTTTGTGCTGAATACAGTGTAATGACACATTTACCATTAATATGTTTATGAACAACTGAAAAAAGCACAAATGTCAGGGCATGTCGAAACTTCTTCAGGGCCCCAAAAATCCTCAGACCCCTGAGGGTTAAAGGCTTATAAATGAGCCACCTGCTTAACCCCTGCACAACAAGCATTTAATCCCCTCGGGAGATAATCGTGCTAAAGTTCAAATGCCAGATTCTGTCACTCTGAAAGAATCATATGAGAACAGCCATGAATTCATCACTATGAGTGCCTTCAACTCCTTTCGAGAGCCAGGGGTTTCCAATCCTGCTCCTGGAGGGCCTCTCTTCCTGCAAAGTTTAGCTCCAATCCCAATTAAACACACTTGAACCAGCTAATCAAGGTCTAATTAGGCATACTAGAAACTTCCAGACAGGTGTTATTGATGCAAGTTGGAGCTAAACTCTGCAGGACAGTGGCCCTCCAGGACAGAGTTTGGAGACCCCTGTACTAGGCATACTAGAAACTTCCAGACAGGTGTATTGAGGTGAAGTTGGAGCTCAAGCCCTGCTGGACAGTGGCCCTCGACTGAGTTTGAACACCCCTGTAGTAAGAGGGAAGTATTTTGATTACAGATGCAGTAAAGGTATTGCAGAGTTACTAGAAAATTACAGGTAGTTTGTTTGATTAGGGTTTGAGCTAAAATGTCAGTTTAATACTTTATACTCTGTTAATCCCAAACCTCAGGTATGATCAAGTGGTAGGTTAATTCTCATTTTGTGAGAATGTGTGTGTGTGTGTGTGTGTGTGTGTGTATATACATCAACCATCTTAAAGCTGTTTAACCAATGATGCTTTGCTTCTTGTCTTTCTTCCAACATACTTAAAGATTATTTAAGCTTATAAAAATACCAAACAAAATCATTATGCTGATTAAAGTCTGTGGTTGACACACAAAAAAGGGTGTGTACTGAGAAAAAGGAGAAAAGAGAGAAATAAAGAGATGCACTTGTGACAAAGAAATGTTCCTTAGTATTTTAAGAGTATTTACAATGGCAGTATTTACAGTACAATAATGTCTTCATGCCAGATAGATAGATAGATATATTTCTGCAGGGTTGTGTGTGTGCACGCTACTTGGCAGGTATTGCATCTGTTTATTAGGCTGAACTCTTGATCAGTCCCATATGTGAATCTCTGTTGCTGCAAAATCACCATGGCTGAGAAACTCTAGTCTAAGCAAATTATCAGTGCAACAATCATCAGAAACATTATAAATCTCTTTATAAATGACTGGCATATTCTGATAATTAGTAAAAAAAAAAAAAAAACTATTTACTGAATTTGTATAATAAATTTTGCTGTTTATCTATGGTGGAATAATTAAGAATGAGTAGTAGGCTTGATTCTTGATATTTCTTGAATATATAATGGGGTGTTTAAAATCAACATTTACAATATATTTATTAACAAAGTTAAGGAGGAGCATGTTCAAATGATCTACCCCATCAGCACAAGAGGAGGCATATATATATATATATATATATATATATATATATATATATATATATATATATATATATTAGATAGAGGCGACTAGCCTCGGTTGCATGACAGTTTTTCCAGAATCCCTCCTCCACCCCAACTCCTCACTCTCGATTATTCCTATCCCAGCCAGGGATGAAGGGGGAGTACTCTGGGTTCGGGACAGATTCCGAGCACGGAGCCCTACCCCGGAGAGCACACCAAAATACGCATACTCCTTTACTCTAATTATTTGTTAGTGTGAACTCATGAAAGTCATTTAGCAGATGCTGTTACCTAGAGAGAGGCTCACAAAACTGTTTTAGCATCACTTATGAAAGCTTTGTTATCAACAGATGGCAAGCATACAATCTGGAACACCCTTTGGTAAAAAAAAAGAAGTGCTTTCTGTAAAAGAATATTTATTCACCTTTGATTAATTCTTCACAAATTAATCATTCATTAAGTCATTCATTTCAAAAAGTTTGAAGTAAAAGTTAACCCAAAGAAACATTCCGTCACCATTCCAAACCCTTCTGTGGAACATGAAGGAGAAATTTTGAAGAATGTTCACGCAGCTCTTTTCCAGTCATTTTGTTTGTCTAAATGAAAAAAAAAAACATGCCTCAAATTGTTTCTCCACAATGTGGTGAAGATTAGTGAATAATAATAGCTTTCAGTCAGTACACCTTATATTTAACACCTCACTATTCTGTTTCGCTCATAATGTGAGATTGAAGAGATCTAGTCCCAGATGAGAAAGGAATGGCAAGCTAAAGTTTAGTAATCAACAAACAATACAGAGAGTTCAGTGTCCTTTGTGTTTAGAGCACTTATGGATGGATTAGAGAGGATGCAATTAATTTATAAAATAACTTTCAGTAAAGACTCTTCTAGCATTTTCCCACAGTCAAAATAAACAATTAGAATAGACAAATTAAACTCTGACTAATCAAAACAATGAATTATAAGAATTTCAATCATAAAGAGATACACACAAGCATCCACAAACACAAACATGTGTCAAATCCCTTCTTCTTCCTAAGCTATCCAGCTGTAGGGTAAATCCAAGTATATTGGTGCACTTTTGGACATTGAGAGGCTTGGTTTACCTGATATCACCCTGAATTTGGAAAATGAGCTGCTTTAGGAGATGTCAGACCACCCATGACCACCCACCACGGCAGTGGTTCTCAATGCATCAGGAACCAGATTTTACACAGGACATCAACTGGCATCTCAACACATCAGGCCCACCCAAATTGTTGATACTGTACAAAATGAAACTTCCATTGTTTCTTTTATTCTCCATGCAGCCTCACTGCACAAAACACATTGTGGTCAACCAATCCTGTTCATCCCAAAAGTTTAATGTAAATTTTAATGTAGTCTGGGTTGTATTTATTTTGCTATACTAATTATTCGTGATTATATGGCTAGTTGCCTTACGTTATTTGCATTTAGTATTGTTTTCCCCAGCTGTCTGCAACCATATAAGAACAAAATCTGCCACCCATTTTTGGTTTACGACACACCAGTTGACAACCACTGGCCTATGATATTAGAACAACACAATAAGAAAGTGCATGTGAGCACATAAACAAAGACACACCCTTACACAAAGAAAATTTACTTATAAATTAAGGCTCAATATATTAAATAATTTTCAGTAGATTCACAATTATATAGAATAATACAATGTGTTAATATATTACAATACTGAGTAATAAATAAGGAATTGCCGTTTTCATATATTGGGAAATATACAACAACATATATCCTTATATATTGTAATGCATGTCATTTTATATTCAATAATACACTTCATAATATATAGATGATGATATTATAAAAATAAAAAAAATGGTAGTGTGTGCTTAAATATTTTAAAATATGTTGTACACAGTCACATTTATATGGGAATATATATGAGCAATACATGTACACAATTCTGAGAAAATATTGCATATACTGTAATAAATATTCACATATATGGATCTATACAGTATATGCAATTGTTGTAATGCTATAGAACAGTGGTTCTCAAACTGGTCCTGGAGTACCACCAGCACTGCACATTTTGTGTGTCTCCCTATACCTGACACACTCATTTCAGGTCTTGCAGTCTAATGAGCTCATGGAGTTGAATCAGGTGTGATAGAGGAGGTTAGACATACAAAATGTGCAAGGCTGGTGGTCCTCCGGGACAGGTTTGAGAACCAATGTTATAAAGAAGTATATGGACTCAAGTGCTGGAGTTTATTAATCAAACGTAACGGTCACATATTCAGATATCACACTTCAAGGGTCTCATCACATATCAAATCAGAAACATTTACTAACTGGTAGCGCACAAAGTGCATAAGCACGCAGGAGTCCGTAAAGCCAGAAAGCACTATTAGAAAAACAGATGAACTGAAATACGATTTTCAAGAAGCTCAAAACGATAAAATAAATACTTGCAAAAACTTGCAGTGAGCAGGAAAAAGCAGGTAAAGTCTCAGGTAAGTCCTTGGAAATAGTTCAGCAGAGTGGTAATCCAAAAATTCCAAGGAAACAAATGTCCAGGTAAGCATCATATTAGTCATTATCAAGTCATTATCCTGGGACAACAGAACTCTAATCCTTTACAGAAGTCAGGCGATGTTGAACCGATCAGGAAGTGCTTTTATAGCGATTCCTGAGGGACTCTGGAATTAGTTACATGTGCGGGTGATCAGTACTCAGGTGATTGCGAATGGAGGAGAAAGGGAGTGAGTGAGTGAGTGAGTGAGTGAGTGCAGTGGTGAGGGAGCCCGGTGCACTCGTGAAAATTATATATTTGTAAATATATATGGTACATATTGAGTATAAATATATTTGAACATACATAATATATATAAAATGTATGTGAAATATGGACACAGTTCTGAGCAAAATATATACTGTGTATATATACATATATATATATATATATATATATATACACACACATTTTGTTGGCATGGAGCATGGGAAATACATAGGCTTGTTTTTGGCAGATGAGATCTGCTACGCTGCTGAGCAAATACAATAATTTGTTCAGCTTAGTCAAAATAACAAAGGAAAACCTGCTGCAAAAAATGGTAGACCCCCATAGCAGATCTCTACAGTTGAAAGAACCAATTGGTGTGTATATATATATATATATATATATATATATATATATATATAGTTACAAATATATCAAGTATACATACATTTGAACACACATGCACTATAAGGGTGCCCTAGAATTGAAAATTGAATTTACCTTGGCATAGTTGAATAATAAGAGTTCTGTACATGGAAATGACATACAATGAGTCTCAAACACCACGTTTCCTCCTTATATAAATCTTGTGCGTGAAAAACACCACGGAAAAACAGGCGAATCTCAACATAACACCGACTGTGACGCAGCAGTCGGAATCATTATATTTACACCCCCAACTTTTGCAATTTACCAGCCATTTTCAAGGCAAGGCAGTATTAATGTCTGGAGCTGCACAGCCGAATCATCAGAAGTTATGCAGGTATTGTGAAGCATGCAAGCAATGACAAAAGCGAAAAAGGGCAGATGGATCGATAATAACTGTTCATGTTACATGATATCATGATATATTTAGTGATATTTGTAAATTGTCTTTCTAAATGTTTTGTTAGCATGTTGCTAATGTACTGTTAAATGTGGTTAAAGTTTTGTTTCTTATTGTATTCACGGAGATCAGAGCCATGTTGTTATTTTCATTTTTAACCCAAAAACACTTGTCTGTATAATTCATATCTTCATTCTTTATAAATCTCTCCAACAGTGTAGCTTTAGCCACGCATTATCAAACTCATTCAGAATCAAATGTAAACATTCACAATATGCCATACTTACTTGATCTGATATGCTGCATCATGAACAGTTTGTAAAGATCCATTTTGAGAGTTATTTTGAACTTCAGAATAGTTTATGCAATGTTTAATGCAGTCGTGAGCTTGGGGGCGGGGAGCACAATTAAAGGTGTACACACACCAAATCAGAGCATTTTTAATCCCACCCCAAAATAGGCATTTAAAACATGGAATAATAAAAAATCTATGGGGTATTTGGAGCTGAAACTTCACAGACACATTCTGGGGACACCAGAGACTTAGGCTACGTCCACACGAAGCCGGAGCTTACCCTAAACCGATTTTTTTTTTCTCGTCTCAAAAAATATCTGTGTCCACACGAAACCACTAAAATGACTCAAAATGATGTAGTATACATGCCAGACCAACGCTTTATTTTGGCTCAGTAGCTTCTGCAGCACAAACGCAAGCATGTAGAGTCTGCTATTGCTGTTGTTGGTGCTGTTTTGTGGTGTTAGCGCGTCTGACTAGGGTCGACACATGGGGTGATGACATCATCGTTTCAGAAAATATACGGATTGCCCCGTCCACACGAAAATGCAAAGACGGCGTTTTCAAATGTATCCACTCTGGGACCCGGTTTCAAAAAATAGCGGTTTCACCTTTTGAAAACATGGGATCCGTGTGGACGAAACGCCTATCCGATAAAAAATTTGTGCGTATTCACAGAAACGCGTCTCCATGTGGACGGGGCCTTATATTACATCTTGTGAAATGGTGTTCTAGGGCACCTTTAACATATATGGGAATCAATTAGCAATTACCCTCACACACCTGCAGGTAATAGATAGGTGCATAGGAGAATGACCAAAAAAGTAAAAAATCAAAAACGAAAGAAAGTCACGCATACTATCAATGCTTACAAAAGTATAATATCTTATTAGTCAAAAATATCTTCATTAGTCACAACATTTCGGTCCCATGACCTCCATGAGGCATATCTAGACAAACTATTCAAAGCACAAAAAATATATAAAATCAACTCATGACTAATTACTGCAAAAAACCATCAATTATCAATCACAATCAGTTACTTAATGCATCATTACAACCTCATCATCATCAAATTGGCCACTTCAAAAATTAACACACACACACACACAAACATTTTATATAACAACACATTGAGTAATAATAAAATATTCATAGGGAATAAAGTCTAAAGTAAAACCACAAAAACCACTCAAGTATAATCACAAAAAAAAAAAAAATCAAAATATTTATATATATATATATATATATATATATATATATATATATATATATATATATATATATATAAAATGGGAAGGGAAGAGGACAGCCAATGATTTTCTGTGCTGTATCAACAATCCTCTGTAGTGTTTTTTTTTTTTTTTTTTTTCAGTGTACCACACTGTGAGGCATATGTTAAGATGCTCTCTATTGTGGAGAGGTAGAAGGTCACCAGCAGTTTCCTACATAGATTGTTCTTCTTTAGGACACAGAGAAAGTGCAAACACTGCTGAGCCTTTTTAACAGTTGCTGTGTATTGGCAGACCAGGAGAGGATACACTATATTGCCAAAAGTATTGGGACACCCGTCCAAATCATGGAATTCAGGTGTTCCAATCACTTCCATGACCACAGGTGTATAAAATCAAGCAACTAAGCAAGCAGACTGCTTCTACAAACATTTGTGAAAGAATGGGTCACTCTCAGGAGCTCAGTGAATTCAAGCATGGTACTGTGGTAGGTTGCCACCTGTGCAGTAAGTCCATTCATGAAATTTCCTCCCTATTAAATATTCCACGGTCAACTGTTAGTGGTGTCATAACAGTATGTCATATCATAACAAAGTGGTAGGCCACGTAAAATCACAGAGCGGGGTCAACACATGCTGAGGCGCACAGTGCACAGAAGTCTCCAACTTTCTGCAGAGTCAATAGCTTCAGACCTCCAAACTTTGTGTGGCCTTCAGATTAGCTCAAGAACAGTGCGTAGAGAGCTTCATGCAATGGGTTTCCATGGCCGAGCAGCTGCATCCAAGCCTTACATCACCAAGTGTAATGCAAAGAATCAGATGCAGTCGTGTAAAGCACTGGACTCTAGAGCAGTGGAGAGGTGTTCTCTGGAGTGACAAATCACGCTTCTCTGTCTGGCAATCTGATGGATGAGACTGGGTTTGGCGGTTGCCAGATTATGGTGTGGGGTTGTTTTTCAGGGGTTGGGCTTGGCCCCTTAGTTCCAGTGAAAGGAACTCTCAATGCTTCAGCATACCAAGACATTTTGGACAATTTCATGCTCCCAGCTTTGTGGAAACAGTTTGGGGATGGCCCCTTCTTGTTCCAACATGACTCCGCACCAGTGCACAAAGCAAGGTCCATAAAGACATGGATGAAAGAGTTTGGTGTGGAGGAACTTGACTGGCCTGCACAGAATTCTGACCTCACCTCAACCCGATAGAACACCTTTGGGATGAATTACAGCGGAGACTGCGAGCCAGGCCTTCTTGTCCAACAACAGTGCCTGACCTCACAAATGCGCTTCTAGAAGAATGGTCAAAAATTCCCATAAACATACTTCTAAACCTTGTGGAAAGCCTTCCCAGAAGAGTTGAGGCTGTTATAGCTCCAAAGGGTGTGTTTGTTCACTGTGACTGTCAATACAACTTGTAATAAAAAACAGAACAGTTTGCGTATGATCCTCTAATTCCTGATGTTCAAATAATAATCCCCTTTTGGTTTGTGCAAAGCAATTTTGTAGCTGGAAAAGAGCTCCATCGGGCCAGGTTTTTAACAGTTTTTGTGATGGGCTTTATTTCTTCCAGAGGGGGATATAAACTGGGGATGAGGAATAAATGAGGAATAGCAAAATATGGTCGTACAGGCCCAGATGTGGAAGGGGCACAGCTCTGTAGGCATGCTTAATGTTTGAATACACATGATCAAGCGTATTACTTCCTCTGCTGGGACATTTCACATGTTGTGTGAATTCTAGGAATCACTCTGTCAGAATAGACCCTTTGATGTTTATTTACAGTTTTGTATAAGTGCCCAAAAGCTGAGCTAATATTAGCATCAGGCGGGATGTAAACAGCTGTGGTAACCACTGTTGTTAGGTTTCTCATTAGATAAAAAGGTCTGTAAGCGACTGTTAGAGTCAACCTGGTCTCACGGAAAGACGTACCTGTGAGAACGTTTTCGCGAGTCCCAAAAATACAGTTTCCAAAAGAAATGAACACTAGAGGCAGTAAAACAGCAAGCGCTTTTAATCGTTTTCATACACAGTGGCGATTACAAGGTCAGATTATGGATTAATAAAGACTTGTTTTTACGTCTCCTTGCACAATATATTGTTATGACTTAAAAACACTTTTTACCAAAGTGCACGATTTGTAAATATAGTTTGGACTTTCGCCTTGGGTACGAATCTGGGGAAAAACGAGTCACGGTAAAAGTGCTCAAAGATGATAGATCAAAACAAGCTAAAACGGCGCGGTTACGGATGCTTTTTATGTCACATTTGAACACAATCGGGTAGGTTTAGGTGTAGTGTTGGTGGTACGTTATTTAAAATAAAATAGCTCCACTCACCGGACAAAATTTCAAATCAGAACTGCTGTGATTCGTATAAAAACCAACGTCATAAAAACGTACCATATTTATGTTTATCTGTTCCAGCAAAAAAGCGATCATGCTTTTACCGCCACTCAGTCGACATTTCACATTCAAACTGCAACGATATGTACGTATTGGTACGCATTTTGCGACTAGCGAAACATTCCCACAGGTTCGTTTTTCTAATGAGACCAGGTTCGTTAGAGCCTCTATATCTGATTAACAGTGTTTATTGTTTGGTGTTTGGTCTTTGGACCAAAAACTTCCTCACGAAAAAACCTTGAATACTCTCTAACACTTGACGGGTGCTCCATTAAACCTTCGTCCTCAGTTAGGAACCTGGGTGTGCTCTTCGATACCAATCTTTCATTTGAAAGTCATGTTTCTAGTATCTGTAAAACCGCCTTCTTCCATCTAAAAAATATATCTAAATTACGACATATGCTCTCAATGACAAATGCGGAACAGTTGGTTCATGCATTCATGACCTCAAGACTAGATTATTGTAACGCTCTACTGGGTGGTTGTTCTGCTCGGCTTTTTAAACAGACTACAGTTGGTCCAAAATGCGGCAGCTAGAGTTCTTACTAGAACCAGAAAGTATGACCATATTAGCCCAGTTCTGTCAACATTACATTGGCTCCCTATTAAACATCGTATAGATTTTAAAATCTTGCTACTTACTTATAAAGCTCTAAATGGTTTAGCTCCCCAGTACCTAAGTGAGCTCTTAATGCATTATAGTCCTTCACGTTTATTGCGATCTCAGAATTCAGGCCAGTTGATAATACCCAGAATATCAAAATCAACTGAAGGCGGCAGATCCTTTTCCTATTTAGCACCTAAACTCTGGAACAATCTTCCTAGCATTGTTCGGGAAGCAGACACACTCTGTCAGTTTAAATCTAGACTAAAAACACATCTCTTTGCTCTTGCATACACATAACACATTATCAATACATTAACATTTTTCAAATCCGTTAAAGGATTGTTACGCTGCAATAATTAGGTCGGCCGGAACCGAGAACATTTCCTATAACACTAGATATACCTGTACATCAGAATAAGAATGGCATCTATGCTAATATCTGTCTCTCTGCTTATCCTGAGGTTTGCCGGGTGCTGGATCCAGGCCGTATCCAGATCAGATGGAGAACCTGTGTCTGGACCTGACTACAACGTAGCCCAGGAGACAATGGGCCTACAGATCCAGTTCTGGCTGCATCTATAATTCAGATTTTTAATCCCCGTATCCGCTTACATATATTTATATATAATCTATTTTTAATCTCTAGAATAAAAATGTATAATTCAGATTTTGATCTCCATATCCATTTACATATATTATATATATCTTCCAAGGGGTTTTTTCCCTCCTAGGACTTTTTTCCCAGTGTTAACACGCTGGGTTTTTCTCCTAGGGGGTTTTTTCCACCCCTGGGAGTCAGCCGACATTGGCTTAATGTAGCACCATCTTGTATATGTTACATATTACCACGCTTGTTTGTACAGCTTATTTTTAACCACTTCCCTTTTTTCTGTGCTTCTAATATGTAAAGCTGCTTTGAAACAATTACCAATTGTAAAAGCGCTATATAAATAAATTTGACTTGACTTGACTTGACTTTATCTATAATGCGGCTTTGTGAGCAATTTGTGACCAATCATAATGTACATATATACAAAGTCCTCCCCTTCTGCTCTTACCAGTGTTTCCGTCGAGATCTTGCTGATGCATAGTGCGGCCTGCTAGCTCTACAGCAGTATCTGGGATCACTGGGTGAAGTGAGGTCTCTGTTATTATCATGATGCAACAGTCACGGACAGAATTTTCAGCAGCAACCAGCAGCTCCATCTAGTCCATTTTTTTTTGTACGATGGACCTGGCGTTAGAGGAATATGCATGGGAGCGGTGGTTTGTGGGGCTGTTCCCTTAGTCTGGTAAGTAGGCCCACTTGGCATCCCCGCTTCTGCTTCCTTTCTCTGTGCCACTTGATGGACCCGATGACAATCCACGGAGACCTGTATGGTCTCGCAATGTCTGCTGGAGTGTTGTGAGCTCGTTGAAAATCAGGCATGACAACCGCCCTCGATTGTAATCCATAGTTTATTAACTCATGTCGACTGTAAACATACTTAGCTTGGTAGAGCTCAGCCAACACAAACATATACACAAAAAAATACACAAAAAAACAACACCACGTTGAAGAGCCTAGAGCTGCTGCACTCACGTGCACTGTCATATTGCATGTCACAGTATAACTCGTATCTCT